>NC_061122.1:151217626-151269455 GCF_002878395.1 Capsicum annuum | reverse complement strand
TAAATGACTATTCCATGTTCTAAGTTTATGTTCAACATGATCCCCGTGTTGTTGTCTTGAATTGAAGAAGTTGTACGAGATGCTCATGATATTGTTGTGATATGGAATGACCATGTTATTGAATCCAAGCAAGTATATACATGTTGTGTGCATTTTCAATCATGTGATAGTTTGTTGAGAATCATTTTTATTATGAAAGCCTTACTTATGATATTATGAATTATGGACTCAAATCTTATGATCAAGTCATGTCATGTGTGTCGGTTTTCTCCTATCGAGTCCTGGGGGTAATTGTACCCAAAAACTATTGTTGTGTGCCTAGAGCCATGTCATGTTTCATGATATCCAAACTCAAGCTATGATTCCATAGACTTCAGTCAGTCATGTGACTCAGGAAAAACTCATGATCTTAGTCAATTGTCAGATATCAGTAACATTCTGCCAGTCAACGGAATTCAATAAGATTAAGTCATACACAGTTAGTTATTCATGTCCAATCCCTCCAGATGGGAGTATAGGTTAGCACCGAGTGAACCCAAGGATGGGAACTCACCCGCCAGTTCAGGGTGTGATTCTTAGTAGTCATCCTTGTGTTCCAGAACTACGTATCCAGAGTAGGTTGAGATATCTTAACTCGTCAGATTAGTGTTGATGAGGTGGCTTAACTCGTCAATTTAGGGTTCCCACCGTTCTCATTGAGTACCTGCCAGATAAGGGCCACTTACAGGCTGTCCTTACCCATGGCACGGTATTGATACCCCTCGAGTCGGGGCAGAGATTGGACCCCAGCTTATCCATAACGGCATACATGGGGCATGTCGGTTAGACACTACTTCCCACAATTTCAGTATCAGTCTCAATAAAAGAACTCAGGGCGTTCTTCAGATTTCAGTATATACAGGATTGTCAGATACAGTCATCCGTGTTATCAGTTTCAGTATCAGTCATGACAGTTATCAGTAAACCATGTATTAGCTTATAGGTCATGCTATCACGTATTCACGATCTCGGTTTATGTATATGTGTGTTTGCACTCTCACGTTCATATTAGTCAGTCAGTGTTGTTCATGCATGAAACCCAATATGTTCAACCTACCTTCCTTGTATACTCAGTACTCCGGTTGTACTGACGCATTTGCGCTATGGTGCTTTCTTTTCATGTTACACCATAAGTTTCGAGACACGAGCTCTAGCCCAGAAGTAGCGGTAGCATTCCAGTCGCAGAGACACAGTGAGTCCTCATTGATTCGAGGACAATATGATTTGATACATTTATTTTTTTCTTCAGTTCAGTTTTACGGTGTTAGTTGGAGACTTGTTCCTTCAACTTCTTATTCAGATAGTTTAGAGGCTTTCAGATTTACGTTCAGACTTAGCTTTCAGATTGAGTTGTTTAGGGTATTTTCACCCACGGGATTTTATTCAATTGAACCTTATGGCCTTACAGTTCTATGTATTCCGCATTATTATATCATGATTTGCTGTATACAGGTACAGATATCAGTCATGGATTAGCTTGTGGTCCCTCGGGATCATGAGCACCGTGTAGCATTCCGATTCAGCAAATTGGGGTGTTACAAAACTAGTACAACATCCAATGCGTAATATCATATGATGTACATATATATATACATATACACATGTTGGGGTGGGGAGAAAGACATAGCATTAACTTCAAAGAAAAGTTAACCTGGGTTGTGAAGCATTACCATCATGAATCCACCCACGGGCTATATAGGTCTAATGTTACCCCCTAGAGGGGCCCCAGTGCGTCTAACCCACACAAATTAGAAATATCATAGATGACCGGGGATTCCCTTGTACCCTTCACCCTCTATGATACTTATATACATATGTGCACTTGGGCGACTCCTTTGTACCCCACAAGCACTTGGTCATAAAAAACAACTCTCATGTCAGGAAACATGAGTTTCCAGTATTAGTCCTTAAGATTCACACCTTCACGGCTAGCTGGCACAACCCCCATTATTGCCTAATTTAAAACATTTAAAACATAACCAAACCACCAATTCCAGGAGTCAATTATTAAGGCATTATTTAATGGTCTCGTCATACTGATTGTAGCTTGCAAGCAATGTTATTAAGCCAACACTTAGGGATTTTCGTGTACCCTACAGACTATAAAAATCACTTGTGGGATTCTCGTGTACCCGACAAGGTTTGCAAGACCATTATCGTCCCATTAACAAATAAAAATCTATGCTTTAATATCAACAAATAAATCAAACCAAGTGAAAATGCATATTCTAAAACTAATTATGCAAGTGGGTTGAGGTTGTTACCAATTTCCAGACCGAACCAATTAATTTGGGCATTCCTTTGTACCCCTATTTCCATGATTTACCTATTTAAGGATTCCATTATACCCAAGTCTATCCACCATTCCCATGCACCCCAAAGAATTTACCAATCATCGATTTAAGCAAAATAATTTCATAAATATCATAAAAGAAGCATTTAAACAATTTACATTCAAAACCCTTAACCCATAATTTTCAAACCCAACATCAAAACCATATGAACCTTATCTAAATCGTGCCATTACGAAAATACAAGTATGAAGGAAGAGAGACATGCCTCAAAGACCAAGAAATTTGGGGAAGAAAGAACCATTAGAACCTAAGATGATCACTTCTCTTAGAACCCTAGCTTTAACTTGAATGGAGAATTTTAGAGAGTATCTGGGAGTATTTGATAGGGAATAGTAGGCTAATAAAGTCCCAAAGATGGTGTTAAGTCGTGGGGTCAAAAGTGTTAAAGTGGGAAATGTCCACAATGCCCTTATCTCAAAAGCTAAAAAAGTATCGCCCTTGACTACGATTCATCCCTCAACTCGTAACCACACCTTACGACTCATCACCACGAGTCGCAACTAAAACAATCTCTAGGACCTCCACCTACTGTTGTCCCTACGACTCAGTCAAACGACTCATCACGTAACGCTACGACTCATAAGGTCTAAGTCGTAGATAGAGCAGAACCATATTAGGTGAACACTGGACATCCTATGATTTGATCATTACGAATCGTATTAAGTCTTTACGACTTGTGACCTCAAGTCGTAATGAAGACAGTGTCTTAGACCAAACTTACTGGACACCTAATGACTAGGGTCACCTGACTCGTCAAGACACCGTATGACTCATAGGGTGAGTCATATCAAAGGTTGTGAGCTCAAAGCTTAAGGGCAAAAAATTCAGGGTGTTTTAATTCTCCCCACTTCCAAGACGGAGTATTTCGAGTGCAATTTTAGTGACTTAAGGCAAGAAGATGAAGTTATGGTGAGGTTGGATTCCCAAGTTGTATGTAAGAAGGATAGTTTTAAGTATCTTGGGTCTATGATTCAGGGGAGTGGTGACATTGATGAGGATATCTCTAATCGTATTAGAGCTGGTTGGATGAAGTAGAGGCTCGCCTATGGAGTGTTGTGTGATAGGAAGGTGTCCCTAAGGATTAAAGGCAAATTCTATAGAGTAGTAGTTCGTCCAGCCATGTTGTATAGAACGGAGTGTTGGCCTGTCAAGAACTCCCATATTCAAAAATTGAAGGTGGTGGAAATGAGAATATTGTTAAATGTGTGGGCTTACAAGAGCGGATAGAGTTAGGAATGAGATTGTTCAGGAGAAGGTGGGAGTGGATTCAGTGGAGAACAAGATGCGAAAAGAAAGGCTGAGATGATTTGGGCATATAATGAGGAGGGGTGCGGATGCCCCAGTTCGTAGGTGTGAGAAACTAGCCTTGGATGGCTTCAGGAAGAGTAGAGGGAGGCCGAAGAAATACCGGAGGGGAGTGATCAGACATGACATGGAGAAGCTTCAGCTTACCGAGGACATGACCCTAGATATAAAGGTGTAGAGGTTACGGATAAGGGTAGAAGCCTAGGGCGAGTACATGGGTTTTAGTAATTAATTAGGAGAGTCCCTATTTAGCCGAGGTAGTAATCGTAAGACTGTGTCAATAGGTAGGAGCCGCTAGTCAGGGGAAACTGGGTGTGGTAGGTGGCTTTGGTCTGTGAGTGTAGGTTACTACTAGGTGGGTACCCTATTCCAAATTGCATTTTTCTTATTTGTTATAGCTTATGGCTCTTAGGTCCCCTATCCTGTATTGCTCTAAGTTCTATTTTACTATTTCTGATTCTTTACTTCTGTTAAGCCGCCCATGCAGCTTCACGTTTCAGTATGACTTTTTTTTTCTTTTTTTTTATTTATTTATCTTAAACTGGGAGTCTATCGGAAATAGCCTCTCTACTTCTTTAGGGGTAGCGGTATGGACTGCATATATTTTACCCTCACCAGACCCCACTGTATGGGATACACTGGGCTTGTTGTTGTTGTTGTTATTTAATTCTCCCTACTTGGATCATTCATCCTCGAATAATGGGTCAAGACAATTTCTAGCATGATTTGACTCCATATACCCCTACTCTTACATTTAACAAAGACAAAATAAAGATGCCAGGGAAATCACTCTTTCCTTTAAAAAAAAGTCAGAAAACAAAGATGCTGAGAATTACACATACCTTAAGCACGATTATCCGAAGTTTTAAACAAGAACGGATACTTGGACTTCATGTCCTCTTCAGCTCCCAAGTCGACTCATCAATCTTATGGTTCCTCAATAGAACCTTTACCGAAGCTACGTCCTTCAACCGCAACCAATGAACTTGTCAATCCAAATTTCAATCGGGACTTCTTTATAAGATAAGAACTATGAAATATCTACCTCCTCCAAAGGAACAACTATCGAGGAAAACCCATGTATTTCCTCAACATCGAAATATGAAACAGCAGATGAATGGAGCTTAAACTAGAGGGAAACTCCAATTCATACGCAACATTACTAACCCTCTTCAACACCAAGTACGGACCAACATATGGGGGACTGAGCTTCGAGGAAACCTTTAAGAATACCCAATCACCAACACTAAACTCGAACTCTCTTCGTCTTACATCCGCGTAGGACTTTTTGTGACTTCGGCAACTTTAAGCCTATCCTGAATCACCTTCACCTTCTCCATCACTTGGTGAACCAAATTTGTGTCAAATATCTCAGCCTCACCTACTTCAAACCACCCGATAGAGTACCTACACCTCCTACCATACAAGGCTTCAAAAGAGGCTATCCCAATACTAGAATGGTATTTATTATTAAATGCAAACTCTATGAGAGGCAATGATCAACCCAACTACCACCATAGTCAATCACATAAGCTCTAAGAATATCTTCCCGCATCTGAATAGTTCTTTCCACTTGTCATCCGACTGCGGATGAAAATCAGTACTAAGGCTCACCTTAGTTCCCAAACCTCTTTGAAATGAACGCCAAAAGTGAGATGAGAATTGAGTACCACAATCTGACATGATAGAAACAGGAACCCCACACAACGTCACAATCTCCTCAATAAACAAAATAGCATAATCCTTAGCAGATAATTTTTTTCTTAACGACAAAAGGTGAGCAGACTAGTTATCCTATCCACAATGACCTAAGTCGAATCAAATTGATTCTGAGATCGAAGAAGACCGATGATGAAATCTATATTAATCACCTCTCACTTCACACAGGCAACTCAATTTCTTGATACAATCCTCCGAGATGAAAGTACGCGACCTTAACTTGTTGACACACCATGCATTTAGCCATAAAACTGGCCATATCTTGTTTCATATTATTCCTCTAATAGATCTTCTTAAGATCATGATATATCTTCGTTAAACCAGGATAAATGGCACAACGCGATTCATAAGCCTCGGTCAAGATCCTCTCTCACAACCCATCTACATCGGGAACACATAATCTGCTTTGGTACCTCAAGATACCATCGCCACCAATCTCAAAAGCTATAACCTTTTGTTGTCCCACATATCCCCTAATCTTTATTAAGACAAGATCTCATACCTGCTTTTTCTTTATTTCTGCAATAAGGGACGACATTGCCACCTCTTGCACATACACACCACCATCTTTAGAGTCTAGAGATGAACTCCAAGGTTAGTCAAACGATGAATATCTTTCATCAATTCCCGCTTATCCTCATCCACATGAGCTACACTCCCTATGGATAACCTACTAAGAGCATCAGAAACAACATTAGATTTACCTGGGTAGTAATAGATACTCATGTCATAGTCTTTTAGCAACTCAAGCCACCTCCTCTGCCTGAGATTCAACTCCTTCTGGGTGAACACATATTACAAACTTTTATGATCTGAAAGATATCTACATGGACTCCATATAAATAGACGCCAAATCTTGAATGCGAACACCACAACCAATAACTCCAAGTCATGAGTCAGATAATTCTTTTCATGAACTTTAAACTGCCTAGAAGCATAGGCCACCACCCTACCATGCCATATCAACACACAACCAAGTCCCACACGGGACGCGTCACAACGAATGCATTATTACCCTCGGGCAGGGTCAAAATAGGAGCTGAAGTCAACTTATATTTCAGCCTTTCAAAACTACCCTCATAAGCATCGACCATAAGAACTTCACCTTCTTCTGAGTTAATTTTATAAAAGGGGCCGCAATAGAAGAAAAGTTTTTCACAAACCATCTGTAATAACCGGATAAACCCAAGAAGCTCTAGATATCAATTGGAGTCATGGGTATAGGTCAATTCTTAAACACCACAACCTTTTGCAAATCCACCATGATCCCTTCACTAGACACAACGTGACCCAGAAAGTCATATCGTTCAGCCAGAACTCACATTTCAAAAATTTGGCATATAACTGCTGATCTTTCAAAGTCTACAACATAATGCAGAGGTAATCAACATGATACACCTCACTCTTACACTACATTAGGATATCATATATGAATACAATGACAAAAGATATTTCAACTACTCCTTGAGTTCCTTCAACTTAGCTGGAGCTATTCTGTAAGGATGGTCGAAATAGAACGAGTGTATGGAACAAGATCAATCCCAAAATCAATCTCCCTCTCAAGAGGAATAACAAAAAGATAATCAGGGAACACCTTGTCAACTTTGCAGACCAAAGAGACAGTTTGCAAAGAAGGACCTTCGAATCTAAAATCCTTAACATGCACTAAGTGATAAAGGCATCCCTTAGAAATCAACTTTAGAGCTTTAAGATACGAGATGAACCTTCTCTTAGGCACTAAGAACTACCATCCCACTCAATAACCAGTTCTTTAGGAGAATTAAAGATGACCTTACGGGTATGACAATCTAAAGAAGAATAGTATGAATGCAACCAATCCATCCCCAATATGACATCAAAATCGACCAAGTCTATTTCAAATAAATCCACCAAGGTATATCTACCACCCATCAATACTACACAACCCTTATAGACCCTTCTAGACACCACAGAGTCATCTACTGAGGTAGAAAAAAAAGGGGTCCAAAATACACTCGAGATCGAAATCAAAATGCACAAACACAAATGGGCTCACATAAGAAAGAGTGGACCCCGAATCAAGTAACTAGTACATATCATGGAAAAAGAGTTTCAATATACCAGTAAAAATATCAGAAGATGCCTAAGACTATTGACGGGTAGTGAGAGCATAGAGGCGGTTTCGACCAGTGTCGGAGCCAGATGAAGCACCTTTTGGTGTAGGAGTTGATAAAGAGGCAACAGAAACCTTGTTTACCCCGGAAGCAACCTTACCCACGAGACAGTTTCTAAGCATATGCCATGGATGGCCACACTTAAATCACCTGTCCCTCCCCTTATCAAAGAAACTATGATGCAGTCAACCATAAAATCTACAGAAAGGGTATAATAGAGTTGATTGGGACCCACTATCTTGAGATTAGGCACCCGATTCCCTAGAACCATTATCACCCAAAAAACGTTGGTCACCAGATAGATTTGGGTAAGGAGCACTAGTTTTTTAGAAGGACCCAGAATTGCCCCACTTCTTCTTGGACCACTTTTCACCATCCTTAACACTCTGTTGTTGACCTCTCCCTTATTCTGAATGTCAAAACTTTTTATTATTTCTCTCTAATTTCAGCCTGCTTCTTTTCTCTTCCTCGCCTTGATGTATATAAACCACAAGCCAATAAATATCCATGTCCTTGTTCAACAAGGTAGTCTTACTCTCCAGAATCAAGTCTCAAGATAACCCAAAAGCAAACTTTCTTATTTTAGCTCTCATGCTAGACACCAACTCGAGAGCATACTGAGGTAACTGATAGAATTCCAAGGCATACTCCTTGACTGTCATCCTTCCTTGCTTCAAATTGACAAACTCTTCTATTTTCACCTCCCTCAACTCTAAAGGAAAGAAGCGGTTCAGAAAAGTAATGGAGAAATTATCCCATACAGCAGAATCAGTATCTTTACCTCTCAAATGCTCTCATTCTTCATACCACTAGTACGCCACATCCTTCTATTGGTAGGCAGCAAATTTTACACCCTTAATATCTGAAGCATGCATCATGCAAAATATCTTTTCTATCTCATTAATAAAATATTAAGGATCTTTCACAACTTTTAAGACAGTAAAAATAAGAGGATCAAATTACATGAATTGGCAAACTCTAGTGGCCTCGAAGGATGGAACAACAGAAGTTACTCGCTCAATCTGAGTGGCCACCAACAGGGTAAGAAAGTGAATCAATTGGCAAAACTCAGCATTAGACACACCATCTTGGGGTGCCTGAGGAGGGATAAGAGGAACTGGTGGAGCTCCCTTCGGGCAATCAAAAATAATGACCCTAGATTGGATATGAACTCCTGGGGTAGGATAAGCTCCGTCTATATTATTCTCTGATGGGACAGAAGAGTTTCCACGGTTATCATATCTTCTCAGAGGCATGCTCTAAAAGATGAACAAACGAAAATTAGAGGGATTCAAGATCTTAGACACTAAGGCTTGAAATAAAACAACAAAAAAGGAACATATTCTAAAATATCTCATAGCCCCTCTTTTATAATTATGGAACGCTACACACCCATAAAAGAGACTACTTGACAAAGCTTTGTTGTAAACCCAATGACACCAAACCTAGGCTCTGATACAAATCTAATACGACCCAAACCAGGGCCTAGCTGTATTGCGTATCTCAAGTCCCACTTGGACCGGAGATCACCCCCTATACCTAATTAACCCAAACACAACACCCTAAAGTCAGATAAATTCCAAATATATAACAAGATAGCCTGCAATAGCTTAGAAAAATTTTAATACATGTCCATAACCAACCACCGATGACCAGTCAAACGACTAATCGACACCGCCCAAACACCAAAATAGTCTAAACAAAGCCTTTAAAATAATAAACCAAAACTAAATACTAAAAAATATTGGGACATACCACCGATAATAGCCAAAAACCAAATCCAAAAGAATAGGCAAAAATATAAGGGAAGCCATAATCATGAAATGGGGTTTTCTGAAGTATGGAAGCTCAACATTTCTATATGACTCACTAGCTGATCTCAATCCAATGAACTGAGTAGAAAATGTGGAAGTACGGCCAGTTCCTACATCGCGTAAGGATACAACATCCAAAGAAGTTAGCGGTTTAAGCGTTAGCATATAACTCAAGGATAGAGGAACAAAATAATATCATGATAATAGTTTAAACCAATACAACATCCAATGTGTATTATCATATGAAGTATGTATACATATACATATATACATGCTGGGGTGGTGAGCAGGGCTTAGCATGAACTTCAAAGAAAATTTTAACCTGAGTTGTGAAGCGTTACTGTCATGAATCCACCGACGGGCTAAATGGGACCAGTGTTATCCCCTAGACATACCCCCCAATGCATGTTAGCTGCATAAATCGGAGATATCATAGATGATTGAGGATTCTCTTATACCCTTCACCCTTCACAATACATATATACGTATGTACACTTGGGTGACTCCTTTTGTAACCCATAAGAACTTAGTCATCAAGACCAACCCTCATATCGGCATACATGACTTTCTAGTATTAGTTCTTTGGACTCACACCTTCACGGCTAGCTAGTACAACCCTCATTATTGCCTAATTTAAAATATTTAACACATAACCCAACCACCAATTCCAGGAGTCAATTATTAAGGCATTATTAAGTGGTATCATCATACCGACTATAGCTTACAAGCAATGTCATTAAGCCAACACTTAGGAATTTTTGTGTACCCTGCAGACTTCATTATAAAAATCACTTGGAGGATTCTCATGTACCCCACAAGATTTTCAAGACCATTATCATCCAACTAACTAACTAAGATATGCATAAATGTCAAGAAATAAATTAAACCAAATGATAATACATATTTTAAGACCAATTATGCAAGTGGGTTAAAGTTGTTACTGATAACGCTCAACTTACACATCCAATTAAGTGCAAGGCAGTCATTGTCAATATATTTACCCAACTAGGAGTAGGATCGAATCCACAGGGAACAATATGAGTGTCGATTAAATAGGTTCGAAATGAGAGCTACTAACTAGATTCAAACCAATTGTACACAGTGGATTGGGGCTTTAACTTCAAGCACTTCTTCGCCCTTCATTCATCAAATTTATCTTTAAGTTCTATGGGCTAGGCTATTCAACTTTATTATTAAGCATATCTCTTATCTTTTTACCACATGTGTTGACAACCTTACATACGCCTTTCTTGGCTCATATTAAAAACATCACATTCATTCCCCCAAACTTAGGTTTTAGAATCATGCAATGCATCAAAGGAGGTTAAGTGACAAAAAAAGATTTTAAAAAGGGCTAAAATATATTAGCAAGATATCATCAGACAAAGAAAGAAAAATGGGTAAAAAGGCTCGAAGGGGTTAACTAGAAAAGAAATGCTAAGTGGGAATTTGGCTATGTGACAGGTCAAAAATGGCCTCGGGTCATTCTCCAAACCAAGCTTGTCTAGGATTTCTCTTTGAACACACTCGGGGCAACTTCTAGACTACACATATTTACAAGAATTATGCAAAAATCTCACCACACATCGCATCATTCTTATAGAGCAAAAAGTTAGTCTCCCAACCAATTTGAGCAATTTGAGCTTAATAAGTTACTCTGAGTCAAGGACTCATCCTTGTAAAGAGAGAGCCAAAAATTAAATTTAATGGTCTCACTCAAAAGAAAGTTCAAGAACATCCTTGATCTCTTTTTTTTGTCAAAAAGAAGACTAAATTTTTTTTATATTTTTTCTCAAAATCATTTTATTTCTTGCCAATGACATTTTGAAAGTATTTTTGAACTTTTGCCTCTTTCTAAACAATTAAAGAAAAACTTGGGTGAATGCAACGCAATATTTTCATTACACCTCATAGGATTCTTTTCTCACCACTTCACATATTGCCCATTTAGATCATAAAACACTCATAACACCAATAGAAACATAGACGACCCTATACCCTTAAGAATGGTTTCACCCAATCTATCATAAGGCAAGGCAAGCATTCATGTCTCTCTTACCATGGGCGCAACATTCCTCAATAATTTCAATCAAAAACCATCAGTTATTCCACATTCAAACCAATTGGACTCAAAGATATTCTCCAAAAAAGATCTCATAATGCCCCAAGAAAGTTCACATTAACCTTTACAAGCTATAAGGCATTTCTCTCTTATTGACACTTTAACAAACATGTGATGTGCATGGAAAGTAAGAACTTGAAAGATAGAATAACAACACATGTTAACAAGCTCAATGCACCAATTCATCACCAATCACACCACTTGTAATCATACTAAACAAATTAAATCACCTTCCACTAAATTAAGCAAACAAATTACAAGTGGGTATTTTTATCAAACACATGGTGTGCACTACTGTAAAGAAGAACGATTTTGTAATTGGGCATGTAAAGCAAGGCACATATTCAAAAATCTTCACTCCAACAACTACATTCCACCATATTAACATAAAACAAAATAAATTTAAACCATAAGAAATTATTGAATGTGATAGCTATTCATACTTCAAAGAAGATTTAACTAAGGAGCATACCTTGCGAGCTTGTCAAAGAGAGAAAAGTGATAGAAATGAAAGTCCAATATACTTGTCCGAGGTTCCATTCTTGAGGTACCCATTCCAATTATGCTATCACCTACAAACACCCAAAAATAAGATAAAAACTCAATAAATAAATAAAATATATATTAGAAAACATCAAGAAAAATTCATTAGGTTGCCTCCCAAGAAGCGCCTTAGTTTAAGTCGTGGCACGACATCTTTTGACTATTATTTATGTCTCTACTTAGAGGATTTGAAGCATCAGCCCAACTTTTGATCAATACATCTTCGAGGCACAATAGGCAAAGGTAAGGACACAACGACACCTTTTTTATCTTGCCACTTTGACGACTTAAATCTCTTACCTAACTTCGTATCAAATTTTCGGATAGGCTCGTTGGGCATCGATGAGAACATCAAAAATCCACTTGTTGCACATTGAATTTTGTCTTTATTGACCTTCAAGTGGGGGGCTTCATTTTGACCTTTTGAAATTATAAACTCCAAAATGTAAGGATTTTTCTCCCCATATCCAAAATATATCATTTGCTTGGGTAGATGGAATTTCATCACATCCCTCAAGCACAATGTTGAAAAATGATTTGAATGAGGGCTATCCTCAATTCTGAAATAGCATCCTTACCCCAAAATAGACTAGCGTCTTTACAAGGATTGTGTTTGATTTCTTCGTTCGACTCTAGTACCATTTCTTCATCTTTGGAATTTTCTTCCTGGCTTGGTTTGGTGAATTGGGAAATCATCAAGGATTTTTCAATGTCAAGCTCACCATAGACCATGTGGCTTGACACCTCTACTTCCTCAACCCCATGATGAAGAGCGGGTGTGTTCATGGTGCTTGAAGGATTTACATCTTCACCCACTTCTTTTTTCTTTTCACTTTTCTTTCCAAATGCCGCTATAGCTTGATGCATAAAATGCATATTTTTCTCTGTTGATTCCACCCATTCCCAGATACATTGAAGCATTGCTTCGACACCAATATTTTTATTGCTTTGTTCTTCCCGTTCTTTTTCATAAGACCTATCAAAAGCATAAAAAAAAACTAGCAATTGGGTTAGCATAACGGGGTAAGGAGGAATTTAGACAATCACTCCAATGTCCATCTTAACCACCACATAGAGAACATCCATACTCCCTATAGGATCGAGATGGTGCACTCATCTCTTTTTGGGGAGAATATCTACATTCTTACCAAAAGTGGGGTCCACCATAATATGGACATGGATTATCAAGATATGGTTTCCAACCACCAAACCCACATTCATTCCCTGATTCCATAGTAAAAAATAAACAAATTAAAGAAAATCTACCTAACACAAGAAACAAAGAAAATCATAAACAAATATTTACAAGTTTGAATTAAAGCAAGTAAGCTAAAATTCCAAAATAACTTAATACACCAAATTGTTCCTCGACAATGACGCTATTTTTTATAATGCTCAAATTACACGACCAATTAAGTGCAAGGCAGTCGTTGTTAATATATTTACCTAAATAAGAGTCGGGGTCGAATCCACGAAAAATAATATAAGTGGTGATTAAGTAGGTTTGGAACGAGAGCTACTAACTAGATTCAAACCTATTGTACACAATGGTTTGTGGGTTTGAAATGGATGTCAATCGTGAGAATAATTTTTGGGCTTCTAAAAACCTAATTCAATACTAAAAATGATTAGAGTGTGAACAATTAGGAGCAGATCTTGTGGCTATGCTATCCTAGGGGCAAGATATGCATGGGTATGTAATGATTTAACGTCAATTCTAGTTGTTGATGATATGGTAGGCTAGGTTTAAAGTCCTTGAGGCTAGTTTTTCAACAAAGCCTCAATGCTTTCACTCATTGACCCTTTCGAGTACCTAACGAGTATACAATTAAAGCCACCTAATACCTCAATTAGGCACCCCATATTTCTAGGATGGAACCCGAGGGATAATCAACCTCATATTCACCCTTATTTATAAGATAGAGAAAATTAGTAAACTATACCCATAAATTGTCTACAGTTGCCTTGGTTCCCACATTCCTATTTCAAGGATGATAAGGGTTCCTAAAGTTCACCAAAAACTCTTCTTTCGAAGATGGCTTAGAGCTTTCTAGAGTTTCGAGTTTTCACCCATTAAACCCATGTGAGTATTTGGAGCTTTCACCCATTAAACTCCAACCTATTTAATTAAGCAATAAAAAACCCATCTTGAACAAACTAAAATCTACACAAATACATCACAATCCACACACTTGTACCCTATTCAAGAAAAATCCCAAGAGGAAGAACTAGAAAAACATAAAGACAATAAACATAAATAAATCATGAATTCCATCAAACAAATTCATGAATAATAAAAAAAATGCAAACCAAACTTTAAATCTCCATAAATCTCCAATGGAGTTAGCTAATTCTTTACTTGAAAGTCTCCCTAATGTCTTCTTAGCTCAAAATTAGTACAAATTAGGCTCCAAGCTCTAAGAACTTACAAACTCTAATCTAAGTCAAGATATAGAAGTGTGTAGTGATGGAAGATAGATAAAAGATGATAAAAATAAGCTAAAATCCCCTATTTAAGCCCCAATTTCACATTTGCCCAATATTACAAAAATGTCACTTTGCTTTTGATCTGCTTAAGAAGATAGAGAGCAGGTGGAAAGCGGATGCAAAACAGATGGCCCTTTACTTTTACATTTGACCTCTTTTTAACTTGAAAGACTTGCTCATCTTCCCTTTTCAACCTTTCCAACACAAATGATCATTAAGTATGAGATAAATATCAAATCAACGGAAATCAACGGAAAAAGCATGATAATTTAGGCTTAAAAGGTACTATAAAGTCGTTAAATGATGACTTATCAGTTACCAATTTTTACCAATTTCCATACCAAACTAATTAATTTAGGGATTCTCTTGTACCCCTATTTCCACGATTTACCAATTTAAGGATTCCATTATACCTAAGTCCATCCACCATTCCCATGCACCCCAAAGAATTTACCAACCATCGATTTAAGCAAAATAATTTCATAAATATCATAGAAGAAGCATTTAAACAATTTACATTCAAAATCCTTAACCCATAATTTTCAAACCCAACATCAAAACCATATGAAACTTATATAAATCGTGCCATTAAGAAAATACAAGTATGAAGGAATAGAGACATGCCTCAAATACCAAAAAATTTAGAGAAGAAAGCACCATTAGAACCTAGGATGATCACTTCTCTTAGAACCCTAGCTTTAACTTGAATGGAGAATTTTAGAGAGTATCTGGGAGTATTTGAGAGGGAATAGTAGACTAATAAAGTCCCAAAGATGGTGTTAAGTCGGGGGGTCAAAAGGGTTAAAGTGGAAAATATCCAAAGCGCCCTTAGCTTAAAAGCTGAAAAAAGTGTCGCCCTTGGCTATGAGTCACCCATTATGACTCGTCACCGCGAATCATAACCAAAATAGTCTCCAGGACTCCCACCTACTGTTGTCCCTACAACTCAGTCAATCGACTCATCACGTGACCCTACGACTCATAGGGTCTATGTCGTAGTTTGAGCAGAATCACATTGGGTGAACACTAGACATCCTACGGTTTGATTATTACGACTTCTATTGAGTCTTTACAACTTGTGACCTCAAGTCATAGTGAAAACAGTGTCTTAGACCAAACTTACTAGACACCAAACAACTAGGGTCACCTAACCTGTCAAGACACCTAACGACTCATAGGGTGATTTGTATCTAAGATAGTAAGCTCAAAGCTCAAGAGCTATAAATCTGGGGTGTTTCAATAGTTCAACTAAAATCTAAATTTTCTGAGAAGATAGTTGGCTGGAGAAAGGTTGTGAAGATAATATATAATAGCTAAAGGTTGTGAAGATACAATACAACTGTTAACCATGACATATCAACTAAGGGGTGGTACAGAATGTTTCAAAGTAATTGTTATGTATGCAAGATACAATGTGCTTGACAGACTAGAACTTTGGAAGGATATGGAGAATATTACAGATCAAAATTTTATCCTTTGGCTGGTAGTGGAGATTTTAATATAATAAGGGATAATTCAGAGAAGCTATGAGGTTTATTAGTTACACAGTAAGAGACAACTAACTTTGTTTATTGTATAAGTGTATGATCACTAAATGAATCAAAATTTGTGGGGAGCTATTATACATTGTGGAATGGGAGAATAGAAGATAAGAGTATATTCATAAGACTTTATAGAGTGTTAGGGAATAATGAATTCATGCAAGCGCTGCCAAATAATAAAGTCCATCACATGATAAGACAAGGGTCAGACCATGCCCCTCTATATGTCATATGCAATGCTTCACAGGAACAGGTGGCCAAACCGTTTAGATTCTTGAATTTTTAGGCTAAACATAAAGATTATATCAAAGTAGTGAAGAAAAGTTGGAAAGAAGTGGTGGTAGGATCAACCTTTACTATAGTGCATATTAAATTGAGAAAGGCCAAAGCTAATTAGGCAAAATAGAGCAAACAGACTTTTGGGAATATTTTCCAAAAAATTGTAACATTGGAAGATATAATCAAGATGAAAGAGGTTTAAATGGAAATAGCCCCTACCGAGGAAAATAGTTCTGAACTCAAACATGCAGAAGTAAATTTAAAAATGTATATTCACGTTGAGGAATACCAGAGACAAAAGGCTAGAATAAAATGGTTTTCAGATAGAGATAAGAATACTAAATTCTTCAATACTTACGTGAAAGGCAAGAGGAAAAAGATGCAAATTAGTAAGATTCAAACAAAGCAAGGTGATATCATCACAACAACTCAAAATATTAAAGAAGAAGCAGTAAATATTTTTAGGGAGTCGTTCATGGAAACCATAAAGCCTAGCAATTATGATATGATAGAATGCATACTATATATGGTGATAGATGAGAAGAATAGGGCGATGGAGAAGATACCAATATTTGAGAAGGTGAAAATATGGTCTTTTACCTTAATGCAGATAGTGCTAGTGGACATGATGGATTTTTGAGGCAATTTTTTCAATCATGTTGGGAAGTAATTGGGACTGATATGACTAATATGGTGAATGATTTCTTTTGTGGGTATGAATTACCCAAGTATGAGACACACACTAGCTAGTACTGATCCCTAAGAAGGAGGTGGTGAAGAGCTTTAGGAACTTAAGATTAATAAGCTTGAGCACTTTTGCTAACAATATTATTTCTAAAGTATTACATGAGAGGATAGTGAAAGTGTTGGCCAAAATGATATCTCCTAGTCAGACTGGCTTTGTAAAGGGCATAATTATAACTGAAAATGTGTTATTAGCACAAGAGATCATCAGATATATCAGCAGTAGGAATAAACTGCATAATGTGGTTGTGAAGTTAGATATGACCAAGACAAGTTCCTAGTGAGAGTAATACGGAGATTTGGATTTGCCAAAAAATCATTGATATGGTAGTGAGACTCATAAGCAACAACTGGCATTTAATGTTGATGAATGGGCAACCATTTGGATTTTTTCAATTCTCAAGGGGATTAAAGTAGGGTGATTTAGTATCTCTAACTTTATTTATCATTGCAGCTGAGATACTGACAAAGAGTTTGAATAATCTGTTTGATGACCTTGAGTATAAAACATATGGCTTGCCGAAGTAGAGTCCAAGAATTAATCACTTGTCATATACAGATGATATAATTTTTTTCTACTCTGAGTAACCTACTTCTATGAGAAAGATAATGAGCATGTTGAGAGAATATGAGAGGGTATCGGGTTAGATGATAAAATTAGAAAATAGTATTCTATATTTAAATGAAAAGGTGCCAATAGGAGTGTGCAACCAAATAAAGAGAATCACAAAAGTAAAACAAGGGACATTTCCTTTCACCTTTCTAGGGTGTCCTATTTATTATGGGAGAAAAAACAAAGAACAGTTTGAAGACCTTATAAAAAGGTGATGAAAAGGTTAGGAATGTGGCAGAATAAACTTTTGTCCTTCGGATGGAGATTCATTTTAATATCTTATGTTTTACAGTCGATGCCAATGTATTTACTATCAGCAATGAATCCTCCTATAGACGTGATTAATCAGTTGCACAAGATTTTTTCAATTTTTTCTTGGGCAAATACTACTAGCTCAAAAAATAAACACTGGGTGTCATGGGAGAATTTATGTTACATTACATGTAGTGTCTAAAGCACTCTTTTCTAAATCGTGGAGGAATTGTGGAGTAAATATTGTAAAAGTTGCCTCGATTAATGGTAAGGAATGTAGGAGAATCTCATGTATAAAGGAAAATAGTGGCAGTCAGAGATGAGGTGGAACAATACATATGGTGGCAAGTAAAAGTCGGCACAACCAATTTCTGTTTGATAATTGGACTAAGCAAGGAGAACTACATTATATTGAAGATAATGGTATAGAAGAAGAAGTGGAGGTTAAATATTTCTAATAGTTGGAGAATGGGATGTGCAAAAGTTGAGAGGTAAGCTTTCAAAAGAAATAACTAATTACATCATTAAATCAATAAAACCTCTATCTCAAGGAAAATTGAATGACACACCTTGTTGGATGGGGTATACACAAAGAAGGTTCATAGTTAAGTCTGCATAGGATATTTGAGAATGAAGAAAGAAAAGAAGGAAAAGTACAAAAAATAGGGTTAAAGAGATGCCTTTTAAAATTTACTTTTTCCTATGGAAGTCTTGAAAAAGAAAACTGACCACAGATAACAACTTGAATATAAAGGGAATTAACATAATGTCTAGATATTAGTGTTGTGAAGAAAATGAGGAAGAAACTATGGATCACCTTTTCCTAACAACACCCATAGCCTATAGACTATGGAGACAATTTGCTACTTTTGCAAAAATAGACATAGAGGACATACATCTACGACAAATCATAACAACATCATAGACATTGGAATTGAGTCCTAAATTAATAGCTGCATATAAAGCTACACCAGCTATTATAATATGGATAGTATGAAAGCAGGGAAATGGAATAAAGCATGGCAAGTAAACCTCTTATATGGAAATGGTCAGACAAGTTCAAGATTTGATAACAAAGTTTATCAAAACTTTATATCCTTGGCTCTAGGCGGGGAAGGAGAATTGACCTAGGATTGTAATTATTTTGAAAGAATACATGCCAAAACTACATTGTCAAAGTGTAGTATGGCAACCCAAGACTGAGTGCCAGTGTTTATTTCATCAGAGATGAGAAGGGTGACCTAGTCATTGCTAGAGTATTCGGTATAAGAATGACCATGAATATGGAGGTAGAAGCTAGGGCCATCCAAAAGATGTTGAGGTTAACACAGACATAGGACTTAAAGGAGGTAGTGATAAAAAAGAATTCTCTAACTCTACAAAGGATAATTGATAGACAATGGAAAGTCCCATGGCAATTGATAGAGCAAATTGAGGACATAAGGCACAAAATACATGCAACTCAAGCGTAGATAAGGCATACATTTAGAGAAGTCAATACACTAGCTGATGTCTTGACAAATGAGATAATTACTTCACAAGCATCTAAGGTTTATAATAATTTTAGTCCTCTACCAACAATAATAACAAAGAATTTAAACATAGACAAGTCATGGATTCTCAATCTACGGATTAGAACAAGGAAAATAAATAGGAAGGAATGATTTAACACATTATGCATAAAAAATGAAAGCATCCAGATGACATAAACCCACCAATAGTGGGCCTCAATAATTACAAATCCAGGAGAGAGGGAATTAAAGGATGGGTATATAAAAAAAGTTCTTGCCAGGAAGATGACAACAAAACAGTGCTACAGTTAGCTAGGGGTTCTAGCTACCAAAAAACTTCATAAAAAAGGGGTACATAGATCCTCCCACCACAATGTAACGACCCGAAATCGCCTCCCGAGATGTCACACTGTGCTTAAGGCTACAAGTAGCCCCAAGCTAACCCTTTGAGCCTGTTTCTACTAATAACACTCACTTTAAGATGAAATAATTCAAACACTAGCATAGTCATATCATATAAAAAGAAATACGAAAAAAATGCTCGATCTAAATGACCAAGCAATACCGAAAAACCTCAACACAACCACAATTTGATAACTAGTCTGACAAGGCCTCTACTAATCCATGAACTAGAGAGCCATTGGGACAGGTCCCCAACAGACTCGAAATAAACTAAAAGTAATAACAAAGTCTCTCAAAAAATTAAAATGTCTGACAATAGGTACTCGAACCATGAGGACTCACCACTATAGAGATGTAGACAGAGGTACTTGGAAGTAACTGGCGAGGCTGGGACTAAGCACCTGAACCTACATTATAAGACAATGTAGCACATAGATGTATATATGGATCAGTACTCGAGAATGTATTGAGTATGTGGGGGTGCATGCATTTATATAAAACAACATCAATGCTCGTTAATCAAATCATGCATGTAATAAGTAAAGACTCACATGGCTTGAACAAGCATAAAATGGAAAGCTCATGAATCATGTAAAATGGAACATGTGACACAATCTCGTGAATCATTATACTTTCAGCTCTGAAATTTGTACTCTTCTCTTATTCTCATTACTCAAGGCTAAAGAAAACTTTAAGTAATACTTTCAACTCATGCATATATCTCATGGAGAGTAAAACTTCTTCAATGCTCAAGAACTCATAACTCTTTTGAACTCAAATACTTGGAATTCAAAATCATATAACTTTGGAACATACTTGAAGGTATTTCATTCATGTTAGAAAAATGTCTCATTTCAAGCTTTAGGGAAAAATACTCATATCAAGGGAAAGTATTTTAGTTTTAAAGGAAAATATCTTATCTCAAAGCTTTAGTTTTAAGGGAAAAATATTCTGTCTCAGTGGAAAATACTTTAGTTTAGGGAGTTTCTCTTAACCAACATAAACAATGCGAGCTACATGGAGTCCAACATTTTGTCTTCCTAAGGAAGAGACCTCACGTTGGGGAGAAGCATCATACTCTTGCTAGGGAGTATAACCTAGGTTCAGTGATCACTAAATAAACTCAGCCTCGGGCCCAATATCAACTCGGCCTTAGGCCCAAAGATAATCATAAACTTGGCCTCAGGCCCAACCTACGGTGGCACATAGTTTTGGGGTAAGAAACCGTAGTAACTTATCCGCTCGGTGCTAAATGCTACTCCCTTTAGTTTATCTCGCTCATCCCATGAAAATCCACTTTAGAATAATCTCATGGTTCAGTAAAACCCAATAATCAAATCTGTAATCTCATGTAGTAGTGTGGATTTCAAAACTCAATGACCATTAGGTTAAAACATTTCTCAACAATCTCAGAATACTCAAATCATGGGTGCTTACATCATAAGAGTTCATAAAATTGCAAATCTCAAGTAGGGCTCAATAACCTATAATTCATTCTCAAGTTAAAACTCATCAAAAGCATAATAAATAGCATATAGATTCATAACTCATGTAGAAATATGAAAATTTCAGCAATTTGTCTCAAAATCTCAACATAATCATATACTTTAATATCTCAAACATTTCAACTATTAACTTCCCAAGGATTAAAATCATGGGGTATAGACCCAGCTGCAATTTCTCAAGAAAACATGTGAAAATCATGCCATTAGACTCTCAATTCATGGAAAACATCAAAATATTGCAATCAATAATAATGGGTGAAAAATACTAATCCAAATTCATGTAAAATCTCATAGATTGCAGAAAATCATAGTTTAAATAAGCCTTTGGGCACAAGGATGAAAGGATTACCCTTGTTCAAAACCCCACATACCTTAGATTATGAAATTGGATGGACGAACTTGCTCTAAACATTTTTATTACTCTTGAGAGAGAGTTCTTGCAACCTTTGAACTTGGGGAACTCAAATCTCAACTCAATTTGTAGAATCCATGGTGAGTTATTGGATTTCTTGGAGAAGGGTTTTAGATTTGCTCTTGAGAGAGAAACCCTAGACTTTGGATGTTTTAGGAGATAATGAGGCTATCAAGTTCGTTTGGATATATCTGAGGGTTAAAAGAGAAAAGTCCCAAAATCCCCTTTTAAAAAGGACTTAAAAATACTGAACCGGGTCTACGACGGTGGGAGCGACGGTCCGTCGGGTCATCCGTCGCACGATGACCATAAAAGAGACTTACTACCTCGATGCGATGGTCAGATCGACAGTCCATTGCAGGTCCGATGGTCCATCGGATCGTCCGTCACTCGATGGCCAAGATGAGACTACACTATCTTAGTAGCGATGGTCTCAGCGATGGTTCGTTGCAGCCTTGACGGTCTGTCGTCCTGGCCGTCGTACTTGGGCCAGGAAAGCGAGTTTCTGCCTTGGTTGCAATGGTCTGAGTGATGGTCCATCGCAGACTCGACGGTCCGTCGGATCGTCCGTCGCACCTGGGCAGTTCTGACATCTCTCAGTAAAACGGCTATAACTTCTCACCCCAATGCCGGATTTCGATGAAATTGGTGTCGTTGAAAAACTAATTCAATTCTCTATATGACTAAAAGTAAAATTTAAGAAAATTCTATATGGTTTAAATACCAATCACTTAGGAAGTCTTTTCTTAATCTTTTAGGGCCTAAATTACGACTCATTTGACAACCCCTAAGGTTCATTCTATGAGAGAATTTTGTAGGGTTTTACAGTATCTCCCCCTTGGAAACATTCATCCTCGGATGTCGCTTATTGGACTAGGAACACAGGAAAAATAGAGTATACATAGTTGAATCTCCCTAAACTCTTGAATACCTCAGAAATTGCAAGAATAGATACATAGCTGAAACTTTTTATTAAAAGGGCTGAATTAAGGAAGAATAACACCTTCAGATTAATCTGAACTTGCGAAAAAGAGGTATGGGTACTTGACTCGCATGTCTGCTTCTGCCTCCCAAGTAGCGCCCTCAACTGACTGGTTCCGCCATAAAACTTTAACCAAAGGAACCTCTTTGTTCCTCAGTCTACGGATCTGAAAATCTAGGATCTCAATAGGAATCTCATCGAATGAAAGACTATTCTAAATATCGGCATTCTCTGAAGGATCTACTACAATGGAATCACCAATATGCTTCTTAAGCATGGAGACATGAAAAACAGGATGAACAACTGATAACTCTGCGGGCAACTCAACCTCATAGACCACCTTACTAACACAGCTCAAGACTCTATATGGGCCAACATAACGGGGACTAAGCTTTCCCTTTTTACCAAAGCTTTTCACCCTTTTCATGGGTGAAATCTTCATGTACACCAAATCACCCACTTCAAACTCAAGATCTCTTTTCCTCACATCGGCATATGACTTTTGACGACTTTGAGCTGTCTTTAACCTCTCTCTAATCAACTTAACTTTCTCCATGGCTTTAAACACTGCATTAGGCCCAATCACGGCAGCTTTACCCACTTCAAACCAACCTATAGGTGATATACATCTTCTACCATACAAGGCCTCAAATGGTGCCATCCCGTTGTTAGCATGGTAACTATTATTATAGGCAAACTCTATGAATGACAAATGCTCATCCCAACTACCTTTGAAATCAAAAGCACATGCCCTCAACATATCTTCCAGGATATGAATAGTCCTCTCAGTCTGACCATCTATCTGTGGATGAAAAATGGAACTTAAAAGAACTTGGGTACCAAGACCCTGCTGGAACGCCCTTCAAAACTGAAAATTAAATTGAGTGCCCCTATCCGAAATAATGGATGGGGGAACTCCATACAGCCTGACTAACTCCCGGATATACAATCTAGCATAATCCTCAGCTAAATAAGATGCATGCACGAGTAAGAAATGTGCGGACTTAGTCAGCCTGTCTACAACAACCCAAATAGAATCATGATGACGACGCGAAAGAGGCAACCGGGTTACGAAGTCCATATTCACCGCCTTTCACTTCCAAGTGGGTATACCAAACTCTTGCATCACACCACCAGGTATTTGGTGCTCTACCTTAACCTGTTGGCACGTTGCACACTTTGCTACGAATTCGGCTATATCCTTCTTCATACTATTTCACCAATAGATTTCTCGTAGGTCGTGGTACATCTTGGTAGTGTTGGGATAAATAGAATATCGCACGCCATGCGCTTCAGTCATAATCCTCTGCCTCAGATCATCAACACACAGAACACACAATCTACCTTGTAATGTCAACACACCATCTCCCCCTTGGGAGAAAACCTCTATTTGGTCCTTAACTACCTCCTTAAGTTTGACCAAACTAGGATCTCTATCTTGCTTCTTCTTCACTTCTGAAACTAAAGAGGATTCGAAATTACTTTGCACCAAAATACTTCCCTCAGCTGAATCAAGTAACCTAACACCCAATCTAGTCAAATAATGAACAACACGAGCTAACTCTTTCTTACCTTCCTTTACATGGGTAATACTACCCATAGATAATCTGCTAAGGGCATCCGCCACTATATTGGCCTTGTCTGGGTGATACAACACACTTATATCATAGTCTTTTAACAACTCCAACCACTTCCTGTGCCTAAGATTCAACTCTCTCTGTGTAAAGACATACTGTAGGCTCTTATGATCAGTAAATACATCAACATGAACACCATAAAGATGGTGTCTCCAGATTTTCAAAGCAAATACCACAGCAGCTAACTCAAGATCATGGGTTGGGCAATTCTTCTCATGCGACTTTAACTGTTTAGAGGCGTAAGCTATAACCTTACCTCTTTGCATCAACACACAACTCAAACCAATTCTAGAAGTATCACACCAACCATAAAATCATCTGTACCATCAGGTAAAGTCAACATAAGGGCTGAAGTAAGTCGAGTCTTCAACTCCTAAATACTCTTCTCACAGGAATCTGACCACTGGAACTTGACTTTCTTTCGAGTCAATCGGGTCATGAGAGACACAATAGAAGAGAAACCCTCAACAAAACGATGGTAGTAGCCAGCTAGACCCAAGAAACTCCAAATATTAGATGGGGAGATAAGTCTAGGCTAATTTTTCACAGCTTTTGTCTTTTGGGGATTAACTCTAACACCTTCGGCTGAAACGATATGACATAGAAAGGCTAAAGACCTTAGCCAAAATTCACACTTACTGAATTTGACGAATAACTGTTGATCTCTGAGGGTGTGTAAGACAATTCTAAGATGATTCGCATGGTTATTCTCATTATGGGAGTACACAAGGATATCATCTATGAAAATAATGAAAAATATATCGAGATATTGCTTGAACACTCAATTTATGAGGTCTATGAAGGCGGCTGGGGCATTGGTTATCCCGAAAGACATGACTAGAAACTTAAAGTGACCATAGCGGTTTGGAAAGCTGTCTTTGGAATATCACATTCCCTCACTTTAAGTTGATGATAGCCGGATCTAAGGTCTATCTTGGAGAAATAACTTGCACTTTGCAATTGATCAAACATGTCA
Source organism: Capsicum annuum (assembly GCF_002878395.1). Taxonomy (NCBI): domain Eukaryota; kingdom Viridiplantae; phylum Streptophyta; class Magnoliopsida; order Solanales; family Solanaceae; genus Capsicum; species Capsicum annuum. Next base: position 151,244,065 of record NC_061122.1, on the reverse strand, counting down.
TCAATTATCGGAAAAGGATACTTGTTCTTGACGGTGACCTTGTTAAGCTGACGGTAGTCAATGCACATATGCAAACAACCATTTTTCTTTGGCGTGAATAAGACAGGTGCGCCCCAAGGAGAAGTACTAGACCTAATGAAACCTTTGTCTAAGAGATCTTTGAGTTGCTCTTTTAACTCCTTAAACTCTGCAGGTGCCATACGGTATGGCAGAATAGAAATGGGCCGAGTGTCGAGAAGAAGGTCAATCTCAAAGTCTATCTCTCTATCGAGAGGTACCCTGGGAGATCTTCCAAAAAAATATTTGGAAACTCATTAACAATATCGACTGACTGAATAGTTGGAGCCTCGGACTTAGTGTCTTTGACTCTAACTAGGTGATAGATGTAACCCTTGGATATTAGCTTTCTGGCTTTGAGATAAGAGATAAAATGACTCTTAGGAGATACCGAACTCTCGAACCACTCAAAAGCTGGTTCATCAGGAAACTGAAACTTGACCACACGGGTACTATAGTCTATAGACACATAACAAGAATGAAGCCAATCCATATCCAGAATAAGGTCAAATCCACCATGTCTAACTCTATCAAATCAGCAAGTATGACTCTATGAAGAACAGTAATAGGACAATCTATATACACTTGTTTAGCAACAACTGACGCCCCTACGGGGGTGGAGACTAGAAAAGGCTCAAGAATCTTTTTGGGACTCATTTTGAAATTTACAGCTACAAGTAGGTTCACATAAGAGAGACTTAACCCGGGGTCCAACAACACATAGATATCAAGGCAAAAGACACGGAGCATACCGGTAACAATATCAGGAGAGTCCTCCTACTCCTGATGGGATGGTAAGGCATAGAGTCTATTTTGGCACTGGCCGCCAGCAGTTCTGGATGAAGCGCCCTGAGCAGGGGCGGGATAGGGTACAAGAGCTGGTGCACTAGTAGACTGTGCCTAAGGTCGAGTATCTCTGTTCCCCTATCTAGCATGAGGACAATCTCTAAGTCTGTGGCCCTACTTGCCACAACCAAAACAGCCCCTTAAATCTACAAAACACTCACCGGGGTGATCCCTACCACACTTAGCACAAGGAGGATAACGAGGCCTGTTACTAACACTATTCTGCGACCTAGACATAAAGGATCTGCCCCCTTGCTCCTGCCTGCTTCTAGGCACGGGAGCACTAACTGATGAAGGCGCTGGTATAGACGAACGCATCTGAAACTGAGGACGGTTCCCTCCATGGAACCTAGGCTGGCTAAACTCATGCTGCTCAGATCTAGCCCTTTTGTTACCCCTCACTTGATCTCTCTTCTAACCTTATCCGCCTCTATCTGTTGGGCATGTGTCATCAACCTAGCCAGATCCATATCCCTATGCAGCATCGCAGTCCTACACTCTTTCAGCACTAAACCAAAAACACCTATCACGAACTTGCTCAGACTAGCTCAGGTGTCAAAAATCAAATTAGGAACATACTTGGCCAACTAGTTGAACTCAAGCAGTACTCATTAACAGTCATGGAGCCCTGCGTCAAGTTCATAAACTCCTCAATCTTTGTTTTCCTCATCTCAAGTGGAAAGAACTTATCCAAGAATACATCTTGGAATACCTGCCAAGTCATAGGAGCAATATCCTCACCTCTACCCTTCCTCCACATACAACCCAATCATAAACTTTGTCTTTCAACCTGTGAGATGCCAACTCAATACTTTCTTCCTTCAAAACATGCATCACCTGCATGATCTTTCTCACCTCCTCAAGGTACAACTGTGGGTCCCCATCTACCTTAGACCCATGAAACTCTGGCGGATTCATTCGCATGAAATCACGGATTCTAGCCGCGGCTACATTACCTCCCTGCTGATTAGCAACTACGGCCTTGTTATTAGCCCAAAAATTGGTGGTGACTGCTTGGGCTAACGCCTGAAAGGCCACCCAAAACTCAGCATGAGACACAGTCTCACTCAAAGGATCAATAGGTGGGGGTTAATCATCATTGTTTCCACGGACATTCACTCTTCGGAGAGGCATTTTTTGAAATAGAAGAGCACGAATTATTAGATGAGAGGGACAACTGTAGGCACGATAAAATCTGAAAGAAAAAATAATTTTTTTCCCTAAAACGTCTTGTAACCTCTTTCTCATAGATGTGGCGCGCTACACACCGATGATTAAGACTCCACTCAACGCGGCTTGTCAAACTCCCTAGAACTCCTTAAAAACCTTAGGCTTTGATACCAAGTTTATAACGATCCAAAATCGCCTCCTGGGATGTCACACTGTACTTAAGCCTATAAGTAGCCCCAAGTTAACCCTTTGAGCCTGTTTCTACGAATAACACTCATTTTAAGATGAAATAATTCAAACACTAGCATAGTCATATCATATGAAAGGAAATACGGAGAAAATACTCGGTCCAAACGACCAAGCAATATCGAAAAACCTCAACACAACTACAATCGGATAACTAGTCTGACAAAGCCTCTACTAATCCATGAACTAGAGAGCCATTGGGACAGGTCCCCAACTGACTCAAAAAGAACTGAAAGTAATAACATAGTCTCTCAAAATGCTGAAATGTCTGACGATAGGTCCTCGAACCATGAGGACTCACCACTGTAGGGATGTAGACAGAGGTACTCAGAAGTCACCGATGAGGCTGGGATTGAGCACCTGAACCTATATTATAAGACAATGTAGCATATAGACATATATGTGGATTAGCACTTGAGAATGTACTGAGTATGTGGAGGTGCATGCATTTATATAAAACAACATTAATGCTCTTTAATCAAATCATCCATGTAATAAGTAATGACTCACATGACTTGAATAAATATAAAATGCGAAGCTCAAGAATCATGTAAAATGGAACATGTGACACAATCTCGTGAGTCATTATACTTTTAGCTTTGAAATTTTTACTCTTCTCTTATTCTCATTACTCAAGGTTAAAGAAAAATTTAAGCAATACTTTCAACTCATGCATGTCTTATGGAGAGTAAAACTTCTTCAATGCTCAAGAACTCATAACTCTTTTAAACTCAAATACTTGGAATTCGAAATCATATAACTTTGGAACATATTTGAAGGCATTTCATTCACGTTAGAAAAATGTCTCATTTCAAACTTTAGGGAAAAATACTCATATCAAGGGAAAGTATTTTAGTTTTAAAGGAAAATATCTTATCTCAAAGCTTTAGTTTTAAGGGAAAAATATTCTATCTCAATGGAAAATACTTTAGTTTAGGGAGTTTCTCTTAACTGACATAAACTATGTGAGCTACATGGAGTCCAACGTTTTGTCCTCTTATTAAAGAGACCTCACGTTGGGGAGATGCGCCATACTCTTTCCAGGAAGTATAACCTAGGTCCAGTGATCACTAAACAAACTCGGTCTTGGGCCCAATATTAACTCAGCCTTAGGCCCAAAGATAATCATAAACTCGGCCTCAGGCCCAACCTACGGTTGCACGTAGTTTTGGGGTAAGAAATTGTAGTAACTTACCCGATCGATGCTAAATGCTACTCCTTTTAGTTTATTTTGCTCATCTCATGAAAATCCACTTTAGAATAATCTCATGGTTTAATAAGAACCCAATAATCAAATCTATAATCTCATGTAGTAGAGTGGATTTCAAAACTCAATGACCATTAGGTCAAAACATTTCTCAACAATCTCAGAATACTCAAATCATGGGTGTTTATAGCATAAGAGTTCATAAAATTGCAAATCTCAAGTAGGGCTCAATAACCTATAATTCATTCTCAAGTTAAAACTCATCAAAAGCATAATAAATAACATATAGATTCATAATTCATGTAGAAATCTGAAAATTTTAGCAATTTGTCTCAAAATCTCAACATACTCATATACTTTAATATCTCAAACATTTCAACTATTAACTTCTCAAGGATTAAAATCACGGGGTATAGACCCAGCTGCAATTTCTCAAGAAAACATGTAAAAATTATGCCATTAGACTCTCAATTCATGGGAAATATCAAAATATTGCAATCAATAATAATGAGTGAAAAACACTAATTCAAATTTATGTAAAATCTCATAGATTGCAGAAAATCATAGTTTAAATAAGCCTTTGGGCACAAGGATAAAAGGATTGCCCTTGTTCAAAACCCCACATACCTTGGATTATGAAATTGGATGGACGAGCTTGCTCGAAACTCTTCTTCTTACTCTTGAGAGAGAGTTTTTGCAAACTTTGAACTTAGGGAACTCAAATCTCAACTCAATTTGTAGAATCCATGGTGAATTCTTGGATTTCTTGGAGAATGGTTTTAGATTTGCTATTAAGGGAGAAACCCAAGCCTTTGGATATTTTGGGAGATAATAAGGCTATCAAGTTCGTTTGGAATATATCTGAGGGTTAAAAGGGAAAAGACCCAAAAGACCTTTTAAAAAGGACTTAAAAATACTGAACGGGGTTTGCAATGGTCGAAGCGACGGTCCGTCGTAAGTTCGACGATCCGTCGGGTCGTCTGTTGCACGATGACCAGAAAAGGGACATACTGCCTCAATGCGACGGTCGGATTGACGGTCCGTCGCAGGTCCGACAGTTCGTGGGATCATCCGTCGCTTGATGGCCAGAATGAGACCACTCTGCCTTAGTGGCGACGGTCTCAGCGACGGTCCGTCGCAGCCTTGACGGTCTGTCGTCTTGGTCGTCGCACTTGGGCCAGGAAAGGGAGTTTCTGCCTTGGTTGCGATGGTCTGTTGGATCGTCCGTCGCACCTGGGCGGTTCCGATAATTCTTAGTAAAACAGCCATAACTGCTCACCCCGATGCCGTATTTGGACAAAATTGGGGTCGTTGGAAAGCTAATTCAATTCTTTACATGATAAAAAGTCAAATTTAAGAAAATTCTATATGGTTTAAATACCAATCACTTGGGAAGTATCTTCTCAATCTTTTAGGGCTGGAATCACGCCTCACTTGACACACCCTAAGGTTCATTCTACGAGAGAATTTTGCGGGGTCTTACACACAACAACCTCCTTTGACAACGACATGAAATAGAATAAAAAGGAAACTTCAGCATCTGTTGAAAAAAAGAAGAAAGTTAGTTCAGGCATCATAGAAGAAGGAGAAAAGAAGAAAAATGATAGAGTGGTTCACTTACGAGGCTGCAAGCATCAAATCATCAGCATTATTGTATTATTGTCCTTTGGGGATAAGCCCCGACCACTTGAAAAATAATCAGAAAGGGTCATGACAGTAACAGAGGTGAAATTAAAAACCCACCAGATATAAGTGAAGATGATAGACAAAGCAACAACAATACAAGAGTAGGATGGAACTGAAAAATGACCTAGAGGAGGAGCATGATGAACTGGAAGTTCAAGCTTAAAGAGAATATGACATTGGTGTGGCGAAGGTGGAAAGAGAAGTGTATTGAAGAAGCTAATACAACAAGGAGATATTTGTACTACTTTAAAAATCTTTCGTCTTCCTTTAATTTTTGGATCGGATCATTGCTTAGGCCTGCTCTTTTTAGTATAGACTTGGACTTTGCCCTTTTATGTTTTGCTATTGAATAATGAATAAAATGATCCGGCAATGAACCTAAAATTTCAGCTAAAAAATAAATAAATTATGCCTGCCTGTATGTTTGAGAAATAGATCACCCTTTTCATTTTCCACTTTTTAGCGTCACATTGTGCGGGTTTTCTCTCTTTTGTCGCCCACCCTCGATCCCGCATACCCTACATATTCTTTACTTCTCCCCTCCCAACTCATTCTTCCTCCATTTCACTCCATTCACTAAATATCTTCATCAACAAAAATCTAATGCTCAGAAAATGCAATGTCCCAGCAACTCCTTTCGCTATAATACGACGCAATGCGAGTGTAATCCTAGCTACTTGTTCAACTTCACCAGTCGAAGTTGTTACTTGTTCAATGAATGGGGTCCTGTTGAGAGTGATTCCGGGGTGGATTATCGCTCCTTACCATTCCCTGGGAGTGGTACCCTTTTCGACTTTGATTCAATTAGGAGGTTGACTCAATCACAAGCTGTTTTTCTTGAAGCTACACTTATAATGCTACTCTCTTGGCTTTGTTTCTGTTTTCTTCTCCGTTGTGCTCCGCTTGGTAATGGACGATCCATTTGGTTCAAGATCCGTTGGTGGATTAGTCGCCTTGATATCTGCTTTGCCTCCCGTCACTGGCTTGTATGATTTCTTTCTTATTTTCGTTTCTAGGATGAAATTGTATGTTGTTTCTGTTTTAATCTTACTTCTTCTTGCATAATTGATGAATTTGTTGGAGATTATTTAAGCTACTGCAAATTACCTCCTCTGCCCCAATTTGTTTAAACTGAAAGTCTATGTTGCTCGAACTCTCCAATAATGTTGCCGCACCTGTGTCAGATCCTACAAAATGAAACTAGTTTTGGAGTAACATAGCTGAAAGTTACAACAACAACATACCCAGTATATTCCCACAAAGTTGGGTCTGGGAAGGGTAGAGTATACGCAGTCCGTATCTCTACCTTCGAGGTGAGGTAGAGAGGCTGTTTCGGATAGACCATAACTGAAAGTTAATCGGACTATTTTACAGAGCTAGTTGGACATAGATTTGAATGTGAAGTTCTGATTTTGCTAACTGAATTTAGTCAATTTACTATAAGTTGCGAAAGTTTTATGGAATGTTTGACTTTTGGGAAGCTATGTGTGACACACAACCAGTTTTGGAAAAGAAGTATGATATATTTTGGGTCGGAAAATTTTTGAGTATGTGCAGTCTGGTTTGGTTTATGTTAAGTGGATTTTAAGATTCAAAGAAGAGTGAGACAAGAATAGGTCGATATGAAGAGCCTTCTTCGTTTATTATAATTTTATTCCTTGCTTGTTGGACTTATAAAACATGACACATAACTCTTATTTTTTAAAATATTTTAATGACAGAGGACCTTGATTCAGATTTAAGACTAAGCACGAAGATATTTGCTTGTTGAATGAACTTAACTTCCAGTTCTGGTGCCATAAAAGCTAACTTCTTGTTGCTATAATAATGAATTTCCTTTTTTTTTTTTTGTGAAACTGGTAAAGGTAGCTTTAATAAAGATTCTTAGCTTTCCTGTATTATTTTTCCTGCATTATTTTGCTTTTTCAATGTGATCTCCCAATTGGTGGTTCTCAGAAATTTGTCAAAGTAAACGAAGTCTGGAGGTGAATCGTTGTTTGAGTTACTATCAGGTACCCTGTATGTTGGTTTTATTCAGTATGACACAACATGATTTCCATTATAGTTATAGTTGAAAGAATTATATTGGATGTTTTGCTTCTGTTCCTTGGAGCTGAAAGGATAATTGGGAATATGATAAATGGAGAAAGTGCAAGATGGCACATGCCAAAGTTATCCTTAATCAAAGAAGAATGTGACTCATCCAACCCCTCCTTTTAGGCACCCTGTAGCCTAAGTAAGATATTTTCACGTCCAACACTAAAAGAGACCTTAAAAATAATAGTGAATTAAGATCAGATTGCCTTCATATCCGTTGCAAAAGCTTGAAAGAGGACAAAACAAAAAGAGACAGAAAAAAATGATAAATCACTTGCTATACGTGCCTCTAAAGTATGATATCAACATCAACAACAACAACAACATGAGATAATAAAAGGGAGGTGGGGACAATGGCGAAGGGAAAGAATCTACATTTTAAAAAGCATCTTCTTAAGGTTGGTTTTCTTCAATAAAGTCCTGCTTACTTATCAAACAGAACTGTAAGTAAAGATGAAGAAGGATAAGTATGATCAGAGTCTATCTTATATTCATTTTTTCATTCAAATTATTGCCATTCCCCATTTTAGGCTTACAATAATTGATATTTACCGGGCAAATGCTACTTGGTGCTTTCTCAAGGCGATATATTGAAGTTATTTTGTAAAGGATTTTGTTGAGGCTCAACACTTTTGAGATTAATGATGGAATTAATATTGTCGAGCTGAAGTAGAAGTAGTACCCCCAGTTAATATCCGGGGGTAGTAACCAGAGTTGTCGAAAATTTCCTTTAGCCATTTATTTTGAGAATTACCTCTCTCATTCTCTAAAGCCACTTGATTGAGTGGTTGAATGTCAGTTGCATTCTCCTGGGATGCTCTTTTCTAGTATCCGAAGTAAATAAAGGCATTAACAGTGGAAAGGTCACATTAATCTACCATCTGATTCTATCTTTTTGTTGAAATCTCTTTTCTCTTTTTGGAGAAAGGTTAAAGAGATGTTTCCTTTAAATCTAAGGTTAGTTCGTAGGATGAATCTTGGTTTCCAGTCTTGTTTTGCTATTTGTAAGGAGCTCATACTTCAACATGCTATGCCACATTCAACTAGGATCTATTATCTCATTGTGAAGCTAGTAAATTTCGGTTTCCAAAATTGTGTCTCCACTAAGAATTTCCATATCTTTTGCATTTTGCGGCCTTAATGTATGCATCATCTTAAATATGCCGCTGTATCCTTTGTTATCACAATTCGTCCTTTAAGTATGCACCAGCTTTGGTTTACAACCTATCCTTTGTTGTTATCGTAGTCTCCCACCTAAGATGTGCGTTATGACTGTATTATTAATACTAGGTACTTCAAGAATATATGTTTCATCTCTATATCTTCTTTCTACAGCATCTACAATTCGTTTTTTCCATGTAAAACGGATGTCCAACAACTCTATTTTTCCCACTACTTTTCATATTCAACTCACTAACTTCATCAGCTGTCTCGATTACCGTCATATTCTCACTTGAAAACGACATTTGGTTTTACAAATCATGGAGAAAGTTTACACCTCTGTCAAAATTGACGAAGGTCCTTTTAGTCAAAGTTACTTTGTTTTGGCATTTAAGCATTCTCTTGATTGTGAACCCAAGTTTTTAACATTTTTAGGTTGATATAACTGACCACAACTAGATATTTGAGCAATCCTTTAAAGACAAGTCTTTAGCACAATCCTCTATTTGGCCTTTGAAATGCATGCATCTGGATAAAAAGGAGTTGGAGATGTTGTATGGAGAAAATAGATAGATGAGTGTATATTGTTACAGTGTTACAGAGCCCTTGATTTTTACTATTTAAATCTACACATTCATAACATGAAATGTTTATAACTTTGCGATAGATAGGGTGCAATCGTAATATGATGCATGCATAAGGAGCACATCTTACTGAACAAAGGAGCATATAAATAAAAAAATAGTGCACAAAATTTGTATTGGATTATATAGTTCGCTGCTAAGTCATGTACCTTTTGATGTACCATCTTGGTATTCTTTAAATAAAATCCTTATTTAAAAAAACTAGTGCACATAATCAGGCAAAATAAAACAGAGGATGAGGTGCAAATTGAAAAATTGTGCATACATTAAGGCAAAATAGCATATAAATTAAAAATAACATTTCTCAACTGATTATGGGAAATATTTTGTTTATTAGGATTAGACTAAATAAGTAAGGGTGGCAACGGACTGGAACCAGTAACGTCAGATCGGTTTAACCGAAACTGGTACCATTACAGCCTAACCATAGTTTTATACCGGAACTGGTACTACCGGAATCGGAATATCAGATCTTTTGGCTAGTCCGCACCGGTCCATTGGTTACCGATGTGGAACCTGATCGGACCGGACCGGCATCGAATCTATACCGGAAAAGACGATCGGTGTTCATGTTTTTTTTTGTTTAATTTAAATTATATATATTAACTTATATAATATTTGAACCAAGTATGACAAATATGGTCTATACTTCAATCACGTTTTTTTGTTTTTAATTTAAATTATATATATTAACTTATATAATTTATATAACTTATATTTTATTAATATAATATGTTAATACAACATTTTTTTATCAACTTTTTTTTAATAAATTTAAGTTTAATATATCTTAAGTTAATAAATATAACATGTTTTAATATATCTTAAACTTAAAAAATATATCTTAAGTTTAAGTTAATATAACACTTTTAATAAATTTAAGAAGTTATATTTATATAATTTTAAGCTATAAAGTTAAAAATTTTCCTAACTTCATAAAGTTAGAAGTATTAAACTTTTTTTTCCCCATAACTTCAAAGTTTCAAATATAAACTTTGTAATTTCAGCTAAGATAATTGCATCAAATAAAAGACAAATTTTAAAATAAAATTAAGGCGAATAGCCATTATATTTATTCAGATTTCGTACATTGTACATTTATTACAAATATTACAAATATTAAAGGAAAATCTAATCTACGCAGCCACCTTCTAGGAAGGTATCTGTTTGAATTAGATCTCTATTCTAAAATCTTATTAATATCTATAATGTTCATAATATTCTAGGTGTAACTTTTTTATTTCTTTGGCGGATAAATTTTCTAGAATGGGTCTTTTTCCTTGTTCCTCCATTGCTTCCATTCCATCATCACTATTTTCCTAAAAAATTTCATCTATTTCGCCTTCAATTTGGGGCGGTAATTTTGGGAGCCCAAAATTTCTTCATTCAGCATTGATCCAATCTCTAAATAATACCGAAATCTCCAAACTATCCTTTGCTAACGAATATTGATGATCTCCAATTATAAATCTTCCTGTACTAAAAGCTTGCTCCGAAGCAACTGAAGAAGCTTGAGTTGATAGCACATCTCGAACCACCCTTGAAAGGTTTGGAAATTGTCTGATACGAGTCTTCCACCATGATAAAAGTTGTTTTTGTCCAGTTTCATCTCTAATACTTTCCCGATCCTGAGAAAGATACGAATCAAAATCATTACTCCTACAACATTAAAGACCAAGAAGTTCACCCATTTAGCCATCTAAACCATCATATGTACATCTAGAATTAGGAGGTTCAATCGACGCAATATTTTGTTCCATAACTTGATACAAGTTATATAAACTCCTAGCTCTAGGTACTATGTTAGCATAACAAGTTTCAACTGATGGCTTTTCACGAGGTTCAATTTCTAAATTGTTGTAGAATTTTTGAACCAACATCATTACACCAAGTTCTTTGTAAAATGGGTTGAGTAAAGTAGCCGTCAAATAAATTTGTGGAATAGAAAAATAATATTTTTTAAATTTATCAACCATAGCGTCAATTGCCTCTTTGTAAGGGCATATTTTTTTATATTCAGCAAGTACTCTACAAATAGCAGTAATAGTTAATAAAACATAAGAAATAGTTGGAGTATATTGAGTAGATACTGTGTTCGTAGCTTGATAAAAAGTTTTCAAAAATTTACAAAGTTCTTCTACTTCAGTCCAATCATCTTCATCCAGCTTTAATTCAACATTCGAATTATAAGCATTATAAACTAATTGTATAGGTTTACGATATATAAGAGCAACTTCAAACATTTGATACAAAGAATTTTATCTAGTAGGAACTTCTTTTGGAACTTTTCTATATGGAAGGTCACATTCTCTACATTGATATTTAAAATTATCCATTACACCTTTTTTTTTTATTTTTAAAATTATAACTACAAGCAATTCGAATTTTACAACAACCATTTCCAAACAACTTAACACCATCATATACTATCAAATTTAAAATGTTCAGTACATCTAACATGAAAATGATCTTCATCCATAGGACATAGTCTAGTTTTTAACTCTTCAACAACTTTCAAATTATTAGAAGCATTATCTAATGTGCATGCCATAGGTTTATCAACAATTCTAAAATATTTCAAGCTATCCGTTATTGTATTAGCTATAAAGATACTGGTTTTAGTCTCGTCAACATATTTATAAGCAATAATTTTTTTTTGCATGTTCCAATGGTGATCAATCCAATGAGCCGTGAGAGTAAAATAATCATTAGCGAGAACACTACGACCCATATCAGAAGTAATAGATATTTTACCATCAAATTTATCAAATAAGCAATGAAGATAATGACAATGTTCAGCTTGAAATTTAAAAATATCATTTTTAATTGTATTTCGTGAAAAACCTTTAAAAGGGGATTACATACTCATTGAATATAATGAATAAAATCGGGATGCGAAGAAAAACTAAAAGACAAACCCATAACAACAATCATTTTCGCTAGTTCTTCTCTATCTACATCTTCACGATATGTCGATGATGAACTTGGGCTAGCCGGGTTAAACACGTCTAAACGCGTTTGAACCATATTACCTCCTACAGATTCTTGCGTAAATGGTGTACCATTTTTTTTTGCCTTAGACTCATTTTCTAGATGAATAAATTCTTTATTACATCTCCTCAAATGCGTAGTTAGCAACCCAGTCCCGCCATTCTTTCCACCGGTCAAATGTTTAAAAACTCTCTTGCATTTATTGCGAGTAGCAGTACTTTTTACCTTATCATGCTCCATAAATTTCCAAACTAAAGACCTTTTAGGACGTTCGGTACCTTTGGCCCTAGTAAATTCCGGTTAAGGGGGAAGTTCTTCACCATCTTCCGATAATTCCGTAACCGGACTAGTAGGGGTAGGGGTATCACCTAACTCTTGTTCTTCTATATCATCTTCATCTTTTTCTAGTAAGTCTTTCTTAAAATTATCATAACGCCTACTTAGGGTCTTGTGGTCTAATTCCATACCGATACCAACATCGAAACCATTAGGCTGTGATAAAGAAGTTTCACTAAATCTAGGCGGTAATGAACTAGTAGTAGCCTTATTTTTTTTATTTCTACGAAAAATCTTACCAAAGATTGGTTTTTTACCACTACTATTTTTTATGGAATCTATAATTAAATTTAAATAAAATTAAAATATTAAACAAACAATATAAACATTATAAATAAAAAAATTAGTTGCCGTTTGGCCATGAAAACTAAAATTTTTCGGAGTTGGAGTTGGAGTTGAAATTGGAGTTGGAGTTGTGTTTGGCCATGTCTTTTTTGAATTTTTTTTTTGACTTTTGAAAAAACTTTTTTAAATATGATTTTATGCCCTAACTTTTACAAACTATCAAAATCACCCAACTAAAATTTACCTACTAATGGAAAAAGAATACAATTAACCACTATTATAAAAATAATTACATATACATGGTCATATTTAATGAATTTCAATTATGACATATATAATATTTACATTAATAGCCGTTTTCTCATATTTGAAAATTTTAAATATGGATGTTATATTAACAGATCACTGCTTTCTGTTTTTTAGGTAACAAATATTATCTTTCAAACAAATTTATATTTTAAGGAATTTATTTAATTTATTTCCTTCATTTTTTGTTCCTAAAAAATAAGAAATGATGAGTTGTTATTAAATTTTAGGGTGCTACTAATTTATTTCTTTAATTTTCTTATACATGAAAGATTTTACTGTGTGTGAATAAATTATTTCTATGTAAAACATTCTTTGCATATTTATGATATATTATATCGTATACCGTAAATATATAAATATGCTTAGTATGTTTCTTTATACTTTGTATTTTTATATATGTGTGTATATAGTATATACATGGTATAAACTTCATATATAACATACTTTGTATATTTATATTATAAATAAATATGCTTAGTATGTTTCTTAATACTTTGTATATTTATATATGTGTGTATATGGTATATAAATGGTATAAACTTTATATATAACATACTTTGTATATTTCTATTATAAATATAATATTTTATATATTTATGGGTATAAATATAATACTTTATATATTTATGGGTATAAATATAATAGTTTATATATATGAGTATAAATATAAATTAGCAGTAAAATAATGTCTTAAATAATGGAAAAAATTAAAGAAGGGATAAAAATAATGATGAGAGAGAAAAAGAGATATATATTAATTAGGATAGCATTAAGTTTGAAATTATAATTATCTTATTTTTTAAAACAGCTATATACGTAATATTGAAAAAGTAATATTATAAGGAAAGTTTTATGTAAAAATTTAAAAGATTGAGTTATATGTAATAATAATAAAAGTTGGAATTGGAGTTGGAAAATTGTGAAAACAAAAAAAACCTGTTTTTTCCCTTTTCAGAAAAATTTTCCGGAATTATTTTCCGAATTTTCATGGCCAAACACCACAATTTCCAACTCCAGAAAATTTTTTCTGAAAAAATGGAAAAATTTCCATGGCCAAACGGGCCCTTAATGTAAGTAAACAAATGCAGATACTAAAAAATAAAAATATAGATATTAACGTAAATTATAAAGAGATTAAAGTTGGAACGAATATATCGAAGTCTGCGTAAAAGCAGGCGTATACCAAATATCGGAATTAAAAGATGATAATTAAAGCTTGTAATGTCTTCAAAAAATCTTCAACTCCAACAAATACAATAACTATAATTATTTAGATAGAGTATGAGAATATTAAGAGGGAGTATGAAAAATTGAGAATATTTGTGAGGAAAAAGAATAAATATAAAAGGGTACTTACAGTGGAAATTTTAAGGGGGTAGTGGGGTAATTGGGGGGGGGGGGGGCACCCAACGGCTAAATTCCAAAGGTCAAAAGAGCCGTTGCTGCCAAATGACTCAAAAAATTTAAAAAAAATAAAAAAATTACACCGGTCAAAAACTGTTCGGCCGTTGCCGGACCGAAACTGGTCAACCGGCGCTGGAATCGATCAACCGGAACTGGAATACTGGATTTTTTGGTTGGTCTGCACCGGTACCGTATTCCGAACCATTGGGTACTGGTATACCAGTTAAAATCGGTATCGTTGTGTTACCGGTACCGGAACCGGAGTACCCGGACGTGAACGGAAAATTCTGGTTCCGGTTGCCACCCTTATAAATTAGCGCATTTCTTTGACTCACTTTATCCTGGTATGAGAGACTGGTACTATGATTGGATGAAAGATCATAATTGACTTTCAAGGTCCAAGACGTATAGAGTATAAACCTTTCGTCTTCAAAATCAAATCACATGCATTTATTACGAATATCTCCTTTCTTTCTTTCTCTCCCTTATATTTTCAGCTATCTGCACTTCTTAAACCATTCATTTGTAGTGGTTTAACAATGACAGAAAAAGAGCACCCGGTGAATGAAACAGACAAAAAAATCTAAGAAAAGAAAACATAAAGATATTGTCGAGTACAGGCAATGTCAACATGTTACTTTATAATGAACTCCCGACGAAGAGAAAGTTGAGTGTGAAGCCTCTTGCTTTTTCAAAAGTGTGGACTGATGAAGATATTTTGATACTCAGAGGTATGATTAAATTCAAGGAAGTGGAGAGCGGAAATGGTTCTAGAACCCTCCACGAAGTGGAATTGCTTCAATTATGTGAAAATTTGGATGGTTGTAACTTCGGAACAGCCTAACTCATTGGGAACCTAACAACTGGAACAACAGAATCTACTAGTACATAGGCAGGAGTAGAAGTAGAACATCCAGAAAATGTGCAGTCGAAACAGCAGAACATTCCAGGAAATGGTAGCTGGAACAACAGAATCTACTCGTAAAGGAGAAGCAGAACATTCCAGAAAATAGCGGCCGAAACAGCAGAGCATTCCAGAAAATGGGCCGGCGAAACAACAGAACATTCCAGAACATGGGCAGGGGAGACATCATAATATTCCAGAAATTGAACAACAACATAAAATTATCCCGAAATCCTAACTGGATGTACAAACTTGGGTACTTTGTTCAAGCGAATATCGAAAGATATAGAAGTAGTTATAAATTCTAAGGTGTGTTGTGGGGAAATCAAAGCAAATTGGTATAAGAGTACTTGATCTTTCCCTAGAAAGAATGGGATTAGGCCTAAAGTTAGGGATATCGATGCAGGAGAAGCAAATTCGCTAACAAAGTGCGCTGGGCAGGTTAATCTTTTGCAATGAAAAAATAGACTGGGCAGCTGTTTACCATATACTTCTACATATCAACAAAGCCAAACAAGTGTGTAAAGCCTAACTGAGTAACCATAAAATACTGGCTCAAAGAATTAAGTAGAGTTGTTCTAGTTTATTTGTGTGTTCAGTTAGGCACAACAATACGTGATTCACAACATGATTTATACAACCACAATAGAGGACGCATGATTGCTCATGGCTAGAAGGATGAGCCAACTAACTATGCAACCATTGATTTTGGTTCATAAGATGCAAAAGATGTTTTAATAATTCAAGTTTCTCTTTTTGTCGGCCCAAAGGTAAGTGTTCCACTGCATGCTCTAGATTTATTAGAAAAATGCCGATTTGACAAAGGGAGGTAAGAAATCACACATTAGAGGATGGTTGACATTAGAAACTATAAAATCAACATATTAATAATAGAAAAGAATGATACTCAGTGCGTATAGGAACACAGAAAAGCACACATTCATTTGAAGATTGAGCTGGCTACTTAAATGCCTCAAAGATGATTTCTAGCTCCAGGTGAAATGTCAGCATATAATAATTACTTGCTATGTACAGACCGTAGGTTTTCTTTGAGAACTCTAGTTATTCAAAGTAGCAATGCTGCGGGACTGACCAGTTAAGGCCAAGAGCACATTGCCGGCGGAAGAGATGAGATGACCGATGCACACCTAAGGTAGACCGACTGGCCCATCCAATAAGTATGGATACGAGTTTTTAACTGCAACAACATAAATGAACTGGATAACAACAAATCCTTGACACCTGGCACGCTACCATGTCCAAAATGGCAACATCCAGATGCAGGTCCAAGTAACATAGGATTATCAAGCAAATATCAGCTACATATTCCATTCTAGAAGTATTCCCAAAGACTCTCCGACAGGAAATAGTATTTTGTCACAGTTAGGAACTTTCACTGAATAAAGCACAATAAAACCAGCAACAGTGAGAGTCTATAGCTTGGTGGTGCGGGGTGACCACCACGGCTCCTCTCTTTTAGAGAATCCATACACCCCTTAACAGACATTCAAGGGCGTAATAAGATATAGAACTGATAGTAGCCTGTGTTGAGAAAATTCAGATTATATTCCTACCTAATGAAAAGCTATTAAGCTTTAAGCATAAGGGAACAATCTTTAGATACTTTCAATGCTATTGATCAGATCCATATGATTTACTAAATAGTCTAAATAATTTGCTCCGCATATGAGAACAGGGAAAGGGAATTTTAGCCTAAGACTAGACTGCCCAAACCATTTAATGGAAGTGTAGTTACAGTGTTGAAAATCAAAGACCTGTATTTCATTGATAATGTACTGGGGAAGCAAAGAATCTTTCAGCACATTGCTCTTTCAAGAAGATTCAATGTCTGCACAAGATTCTTAATTTCTCTAGAACAATGAACTAAAAAGCAAGAAATCCATCAACAAAAGAAGACTTCAAAACGACATTATACTTATTAATCTGAATATCGTGGGACACATAATCAGGTAGAATTGTTACCTTAATGAAACCATTATGAGCATTTAAAAGTAGTTGTGCATGCTCTATGTCATAGTACCAGTCATTCATACCAGGATAAAGTGAGTCAAAAAGTTAAAAAATTTCTTTAGTCCTTACATTGTCCTCTGTATGTATGAGATTTCCGTTTTATTTTTTTCCACCTTTTCTCTTTAGCATCACATTGTTCTGACTTTTGGGTCTTCCTCTCTTTTCTCATCCCACTCTACCCTACATATTCCTTACTTCTCCCCTCCTATCTTCTCCCTCCTCTTCACTTCACAAAAATCTTCAATAACAAATATCTAAGTGCGAAGAAAATGCAGTGTTCCAGCAACTCCTTCCGCTACAATGTGACACAATGCAAGTGTAACCCTGTCTACTTGTTCAATTTCACCACTCGAAGTTGTTACTTGTTCATTTAATGGGGTCCTGTGGAGAGTGATTTCGGGGTTAATTATCACTCCTTGTCATTCCCATCAATTAGGAGGCTAGCTATTTTTCTTGAAGCTACCCTTATTATCCTACTTTCGTGGCTTTGTTTTTGCTTTCGTCTCCTTTGTGCTCCTATTGGTAATGGACGAATTTGGTTCAAGATCCGTTGGTGGATTAGTCACCTTGATATATGCTTTGCCTCCCGTCATTGGCTTGTATGATTTCTTTGTTATTTTCATTTTGTACGATGAAATTGTATGTTGTTGCTGGTAATCTTACCTTTTATTGCATGATTAATTGATTTGTGAAGCATAATTTAGGCTTTTGATAATTACTCCCTCTGCCCCAATTTCTTTGTACTTTTTTATAGAGCTAGTTGGACATAGATTTGAAAGTAAAGTCTTGATTTTGCTAACTGAATTTACTACTTCCTCTATCCATAGTCGTTCACTTTTCTCTTTACACGCCCCTCAAGAAATCATAAATCCCTCTAAAAAACTTTCTACTTTACAAATAACTTATTTTCCCTTTTAAAAATAATTAAATTGTAAGCAAAAAATGGGAAAAATGTCATTAATTCTATCTTGATTGTGTAAATGGACAAGTAATTTGAGACAACTATTTATAGTAAGGTGGACAACTAATCTGGGATTGAGGGAGTATAAGTTGCAAAAAGTTATGGAATGTTTTGACTATTGGGAAGCCATATGTGACAACCGGTTTTGCAAAAGAAGTAACATATAGTTATTAAGATTCAAAAGAAGATGGAGACAAAAGTAGGTCGATAAGAATAGCTCTCTTCGTTTATTATAATTTTATACATGCGACATGACTCTGTTGTCAGCATTAATTGAAGAAAAACATTTTAATGGCAAATAAGACCTTGATTTAGATTTAAGACTTAAGCATGAAGCAGGATATTTGCTGAAGCAGGATATTTGCTTGTTGAATAAACTCACCTCCCACTGGTGCTATAAAAGCTAACTTCTTGTTGCTTTTATAGTTATTCTTAGTTGTCTTATATTATATTTTGTAGTACTCTTTTTACAATGTGATTCGAAATATTTCCACCATTCTTAACACTATCATCCACCTTATTAGTAACATTTTCACCAAGATAAGAAGATGTGCTTATCCACCACCGATTCCCAATCAACTCCACCACCGACCACTTTGCCTTTTCTCTTCTTTAGTGAGATATATGTACATTGCCCATTTCATTTTACTTGCTATTTTTAATGGTTGCATTTGTTTAGGGATTGGTTCAGTTGAACAGAGATCATATATAAATTCGACGAATAATTCCGACCATCCTGTCAGAATAGAATTTTCGATCATCCCCTCGGAATAAATTTTATAGATCCGGTGAATAATTCCTGCCATCCTGTTGTTCTCTTCTCTATCTCTTGTGCTATAAGGACCAGATGTGATTGGTTAAGCGTCCACCGGCAACCAACTCTGTACTCTTTCTTCTTCTCTATGCTCTCTGTCCTTTGCTTTATAGCCCCTTTCTGGTACTTCAAGTTAGGTACATCTTCTACGGCGGCTCGCAATGTCTATTTTTCGGTGAACAATGCATTTTTCGACAATCAAGTTTAGGGACGATATAAACAGTAGATAAAGGGGACGACAACAATTTCGGCGACCAATTTCTACATCAAATTGTTGGAATTTGATTAACCGATTCAAGAAAATGAAAAATTTCGGCGACCAATTTCTACATCAAATTGTTGGAATTTGATTAACCGATTCAAGACAACGTTCTCTCTTCATCTTCTCCCCAATTCAGGTGCACTCATTTCATCTGTTCTAGTTTATTTGGTCTAGGTTTCCTATCTATTGGAGGCGTATACATCTTGTCTCGTTCAATATCTGTATTTTCAGTCCTTTCTCTCTTGGTTTCTTGTCTGATTATCTTGACGGTTCTTGTGAGATTAGTGATTATCATTTTTTTGTTATTTAGTAGGAGTTAGGTGAGACTAGCATATCTATTTACTGGGGTCCGTGTTGTTATTTTCTGCGGTTGTTGGTGTTACTTTCTAAAGCCAACCAGAGTTCTTTCGGGTAGTATAGTTCTTGTTATTGATTGTTGTTTATATAAACTTGCATTATAGTACATTGGTTTTGTTGCTTTTGGTATACACGGTCGATTGATTCTTGATTCTTTTTAGCCTTACCTATTTGTTCTTTAGCCTTACTTATTTGTTCTTTAGCCTTACCTACTTGCTCGCCTTATTTTTCTTCTCTTTATTGAGTAGTGGCCGTATGGATCGATGGTAGACTAGGTTCATGTCATAGGTCGAAGTTGGGGTTGGGGCTGGACTAGGGTTTGGAGCGGGGCGAGGTCTGGTTGTGGTGATGGGTTAGGGTCAGTCTAGGATCTAGTATGAGTTTGGGGGCAAGGAGTAGTAGGGTTAAGTGGGATAAAAGAGCTTCCAGGTTAAGGGTTGGTCTTGGAATATAGGGACTCTTCAAGGTAAGCCCACAACGCTCGTAAAGATTCTTAGGAAGAGTAGGATTAGTATAACTTGTGTTCACGAAACCAAATAGGTAGGCTCTAAGGTGAAGGATGTGGACGAGTATAAGTTGTGGTTCTCGAGTAGCGTGAGACATAAGAATGGGGTAGATATCTTAGTAGCTGAAGATCTAAGGGGGCAGGTGGTGGAAGTTACAGGGTTTAATGATAGGTTGATGTTGATTAAGTTGGTCATTGGAGGATCTACGTTGAACGTTATTAGTGCCTATGCTCCGCAAGCAGGGTTGGATGAGGAGAAGAGCTATTGGGAGGTTTTGGAAGAGGTGGTGAGAGGCGTTCCAAGCACTTCGAAGCTTTTTATTGGAGGGGATTTCAATGAGCATATTGGGTATTTATCAGGAGGTTATAATAATGTGCATGGAGGTTTCGTGTTTCGGGGAGTAGAATGAAGGAGGAGCTTCACTTTTGGATTTTGCTAGGGCTTCTAGGTTGTGGGTGGTGAATTCAAGCTTCCCGAGGGAGGAGCACCTTATTACCTTTAGTAGTTCGGTGGCCAAGGCCCAAATAGACTTTTTGCTACTGTAAAGTCATACCTAGCGAGAATCTTTCGACCCAATATATATGCTGTTGGTGATGGACTTAGTAATCAAAAAGGGCATAAAGGAAAGGGGTATGGAGGATCGACCCAGGATTAGGTGGGGTAGTTTGACTTTGGCCTGAAAATAGAGGAGAAGTTGACGACTATGAGGGCTTGGGAAAGTAAAGGGGATGTTGATAGCATGTGGGAGACGATTGTTGGTTGCATTTGAAAGACCACTATAGAGGTGTTGGGTGTCTCGAAAGGTCGATCTGGCAAGCACCGCGGGCGGGTGGGGGGGGGGGGGGGACTGGTGGTGGGACAAAGAAGTTAAAAAGGAAGGTGGAGACTAAGAAAGTGACCTATGCTAAGTTGGTTATAAGCAAGGATGATGAGGAGAAGCAGATAAATAGGGAGGAGTATAAGTTAGTTAGGAGAGAGGCTAAATTAGATGTTACGATGGCTAAGACAACAATTTTCAAGAGCTTGTATGTGGCTTTAGAGGAGAAAGGTGGGGATAAGAAGTTGTATAGGCTTGCTAAGGCTAGGGAGCAGAAGGCTCGTGACCTTGACCAAGTGAAGTGCATCAAGAGGGAGGATGACAAAGTGTTGGTTGAAGATGCCCTCATTAGGAAGAGGTGGCGGTCTTATTTCCATAGGCTTATGAATGATGAGGGGGATAAAGGTTCATGCTGAGGACTTAGGGAGGTGTCATGATTAGGGTTATTGTAGGCATATTAAGTTTGAGGAGGTTAAGAGAGCTATTCATAGTATGGTTAGGGGTGGGGCGATTGGGCTAGATGAGATTCCGGTAGATTTTTGGAAGAGCACTGGCGGGGTTGGTTTGGAGTGGCTGATGAGGTTGTTTAACATCATTTTTAGGGCAGCGAATATGTTCAAAGCTTGGAGATGGAGTACGATGATTTCATTATATAATAACAAGAGGGACATTTAGAGGTGCAACAACAATAGAGGTATTAAGTTGTTGAGTCATACTAATGAAGGTTTGTGGAAGGGGAATAAAGTTGAGGCCGAGGAGGATTGTGACTATTTTTGAAATCAGTTTGGTTTCATGTCCGGTCGCTCGACTACTACTGAGGCCATTCACCTCGTGAGGTGATTAGTGGAGCAGTTAAGGGAGAGGAAGGACTTGCACATGGTGTAATTGATTTCGAGAAGGCATATGGCAAAGTCCCTAGGGAGATTTTGTGGAGATGCTTGGAGGCTAGAGGCATGCCCGTGGCGTACGCAAGGTCAATTTAAGACATGTACCACGGCGCGAAGACTCGTGTGAGGATGGGAGAAGGGGATTTAGAGGACTTTCCTGTTTTGAAAGGGTTGCACCAGGGATCGACTCTTAGCCTGTTTTTATTTTCCTTGGTGATGAATGTTTTGACGCGACGTATTTACGGGGAGGTGCCTTGGTGTATGTTATTTGCTGACGATGTTGTTCTGATTGACGAGACACGGGGAGGAGTTAGTGATAAGTTGGAAGTTTGGAGACAAGACCCTTGAGTCCAAAGGTTTTAGGTTTAGTAGGACCAAGACAGAGTACTTGAAATGTAAGGTTAGTGATTTATCGAATGAGGATGACGTGGTAGTGAAACTGTATTCTCAGGCCATTCAGAAGATGGTGAGGTTCAAGTATCTTGGGTTTATGATTCAGGGGAACAACGAGATTAGTGAGGATGTCACTGTATTGGTGCAGGGTGGTTGAAATGAAGCCTTACTTTGGGGGTCTTATGTGATAAGAAGGTGCCTCCTAAGCTTAAAGATAATTTTACGGAGTGGCAGTCCAATCGGCTATGTTGTATGAAGCGGAGTGTTGGCCAGTTAAGAATTCCCACATCCAAAAGTTGAAGGTGGCGGAGATAAGAATGTTGCGATGGATGTGTGGACTTATCAGGAGTGATAGGGCTAGAAATGAGATTATTCGAGAGAAAGTCGGAGTGGCTTCGGTGGAGGACAAGATGCAAGAAGCGAGGTTGCGATAGTTCGGGCATGTGATGAGGAGGGGCACAGGTGCCCTAGTTCAGAGGTATGAGAGGCTGACTATGGATAGTTTAAGGTGGGGTAGAGATAGGTCGAGAAATATTTAAGGGAGGTGATTAGACATGATATGAAACAATTACAACTTACAAAGGACATGACTTTTGACAGGAAAGTGTAGAGGACACAGACTAGGGTAGAGGGTTAGTGGATATGAGTTCGTCCGTAATAGTATGTACGAGTGCTTTTGTTTGTATCTACGTCCCTAGATGCTTGTTCGTGGTGTTTTGGTGATGTCTTTGATTTTGAATAAATAGTTTATAGTATTACCTTGTGGGTGTCTTGTTTTCTTTATTATCTAGCAGTGTGTGTCTCATTTTTGTGGTGTGCTTTTATGTTTGTGTTTGTTTGTTTGATTATACTGTTATTTGTCTTGAGCCGGGGGTCTTTAAGAAGCAATCTCTCTACTTTATCTGAGGTAATGGTATGGACTGCGTACACTTTATCCTCCCAGACCCTACTTTGTGGGAATACACTGGGTATGTTGTTTTTTCAATGTGACCTCCAAATTTGTGAAAGTAAGCAAAGTCTGGAGGTGAATCATTGATTTGTGTGACAATGAGCGACTTTGTATGTCAGTTTTGTTCAGTATGACAATGATTTTCTATAATAGTTAGTTAAAAGGATTACATTGATATGTTTTGTTTTTGTTCCATTGAACTGAAAGGGAAACAATAGCATAAGTAGAGGAAGTGCAAGAGGGCATATGCCAAAGTTATCCTTGGTCAAAGAAGAATGTGACTCATCCAACAACCTAATGGTGCTGTACCTGCCTCTAAAATATGACACAAAACATGCGTTAATAAAAGAGAGGTGGAGATGATGGAGAAGGGCTAGAATCTATATTTGAAAAAGCATTTCTTAATATTGGTTTTCTTCAATAAAGTCCTGGTTATAGGAGTGTGCAAAAACCGAACCGATAAATCGAACCGATAAAAATGTTATTGGTTTTTTGTTATGTTATTGGGTTAGCGGTTTTCTAATGGTTTTATAAATAAAATTTATTGAGTTATTGGTTCGGTTTGGTTTTTTCTTATTGGGTTGTTGGATAAACCGATAACCCAATAAGAATATAGTAAATTACTATTTTACACACACACACATATATATATATATGTATATTTCTCTTAATTTCTCCTAACTAACATTTAGTTCGAACTTGAGGATTCTAGTAAATTAAAACAAAACATGTAGGATTTTGATTGTAACTTAGATTCGGTTTCTTTTCATGTTAGTTACTATTTTTTCTATTTTATGAGTATTTTCTTATTGGTTAAACAAAAAATCGAACCATTAAGGACTAAAAACCTATAAACCGATACAAAATATCTTATTGGTTTAGTTATTGGTTTAGCATATTTAGAAATCGAAAACCGATAAACCAAATCGATAATACATAAAACCAAACCGAACCGACCGATGCACAATCCTACCTGGTTACTTATCAAAGAGAATTTTTTTTTAAAAATTGATGCAGAAAGATAAGTATGACAAGTCTTTCTTCTATTCTTTTGTTCATTCAAATTATTGCCATTCCTTATTTTTAGGCTTATGATAATTGATTTTTTGAGGTCTTCCGCACTTTTGAGACTAATGATAGAATTTTTAGTGTCAAGAGTTGACATAGTACCCACCAATTAATATCCGGGGGTAACTAAGGTTGTGGAAAATTTCTTTTAGCCATTTATTTTGAGAATTACCTCATCCATTCTCAAGCAAAATTTCTTTTAGCCATTTATTTTGAGAATTACCTCGTCTATTCTCTCAAGCACTTGATTGAGTGGTTGAATATCAGTTGCATTCTCCTGGGATGCTCTTTTCTAGTAACACCTATCAACAACAACAACAACATACCAGTGTATTCCCACACAGTGGAGTCTGGGGAGGGTAGAGTGTATGCAAACCATACCACTACCTCAAATGAAGTAGAGAGGCTATTTCCGATAAGACCTCTGGCTCAGAACAAAAAGCAGTAAAAAAGACGTAATGAAAACAAAAACAAGATGAAATAACACATCATTAGAGAAAGATAGAAACAAGACACCCACTGAGTAATACTATAAACTATCTATTTGTAAAAGAACTCCAAGACACGTGCATAACACTACAACTACTGGCACGACTACAACAAAACAACCCTATCCACCAACATGGACTCCCTCCAACCTATTAACCCTCTACCCTAATCTGCAACCTCCACATTTTCTTATCTAGGGTCATTTCCACAGTAAGTTGTAACTGCTTCATGCGATGTTTAATTACCTTCCTCGAATACTTGCCTGAAACCATCCATAACTAACCTCTCACACCTCCGAATTGAGGCATCCGTGCCTCTCTTCATCACATGCACAAACCATGCACAAATCATCTGAACCCTATTTCTCGTATCTTGTCTTCCACCGAATCCACTCCCACCTTCTCTCGAATAATTTCATTTCGAATCCTATCTTCCTTGGTAAGTTCACACATCCAACATCCTCATCTTCTCCATCTTCAGCTTTTGAATGTGGGAGTTCTTGAATGACCAACACTCCGCTCCATACAAACATGGTCGGTCGGACTACCACTCGGTAAAACTTGCCTTTAAGTTTAGAGAGCACCTTCTTATGACACAAGACTCTAGAGGCAAGCCTTTATTTCATCCACCCTGCACCAATACAGTGTGTGACATCCTCGTCAATCTCTCTATTTCCCTGGATCATAGACCCAAGATACTTGAAACTATCACTCTTTGGAATAGCCTAGGAATCCAGCTTCACTACCACGTTGTCCTCATGTGTCAAATTGCTGAACTTGCACTCCAAGTATTCCGTTTTAATCCTGCTCAACCTAAATCCTTTAGTCTTCGTGGTTTGTCTCCAAACCACCTCTAATTTATCATTAACTCCTCCCCGGTTCTCATCAATCAACAATACATCATCTGCAGATAACAAACACCAAGGCACCTCCCCTTGAATATGCCGCGTCAAAACATCCATCACTTAGGTAAATAAAAACGGACTAAGAGTTGATCCTTGGTGCAGCCCTGTCAAAACAGGAAAATGCTCTCCTCCCACTGTTCTCACCTATCAAAGTATAGAAAGGGCATTAACAGTGGAAAGGTCACGTTAATTTGCCGTTTCATTCCATCTTTTCCTTGAAGTTTTCTCTCTCTCTCTCTCTCTCTCTCTCTCTCTCTCTCTTTTTTGGAGAAAGGTTAAAGAGATATTTCCTTTAAATCTAAGGTTAGTTCTTTGGATGGTTCTTGGTTTCCAGTCTCGTTTTGCTATTGGTAAGGAGCTCATACGGCACATTGAACTAAGATCTATTATCTCACTGTGAATCCATTAGATTTCAGTTCCCAATCTTGTGTCTCCACTAAGAAGTTCCATGTTTTTTGCATTTGCATCCTAAATGTATGCATCATCTACACCCAAGGGTGTGGCCTAGTGGTTAGTGAAGTGGGTTGAGAACCACTAGGTTTTTGGAGGATCGAGTTGTACCCAAGACTCTATACTAACTCAATGATAACTAGCATCATAGCTCAGGGACTGGAGGTCACTTTGCACCAGCTCTGGATTCAGCTAACATTTCTGTCAA
>NC_061122.1:150670773-150861851 GCF_002878395.1 Capsicum annuum | reverse complement strand
GGGTAGTCTTATGAATAGTGACCACAAGCTTGATAACTATAACATGTCACCTAAGTTGAACCAAAGACAACAAATCCATATGACCTAAAATAACAAACACAGTTTGAATGATAAGAAGATGCACCTCTCAAACACTGACCTCTGCCCTGACCAGGCCGATTACTATAACTAGACTGACCTCCATTAGTAATCTAAATCATTGTCTAAACTGGTCGACCAAGATGACTTTAAGGTTGATACAAAGGACAAAGAAGATATCTACCATGAAAATATCTACCTCTAAACCTAGGAATACTACAACTTCCTTTAAAATTTCACTGATATCTAGGCATTTTATCACTACCCCCATAGGCCTCATGATGCATCTCCTCCATAAGTTAAGCATAATTAAAAATTTCAACAAAATACCTACCCGCAATAACTAATATCTAAGTTAATATACAAATGGTAAGTCTCAACCCTCTAACAAAGAAACAAACTCTCTATAATATCCTGGGTTATGGCCTTAGAAATTTTCCTTAAAATCTATTATCCAAACCCAATATAACTCAAGGAACAAGTGAAATATTAAGGTATAAGTAGTTTGGTCCTATCGTAAGCTAACCAGTGTTAGTTGGTGGAATAGTATGGAACACTAGAATAGTCACAACTTAGGGGTACAAATTGTAAGGCTTAGTATAAGTCATATCAGTGACTTGTATGATGGCCAGTGTTTGATCCTCCTGATAATTCATTCAACTAGGGATACCGATCATAGATACAGATCATATACTGATGTTATGATTGGGAAAGATAAGTCTTATAATAGACAATGTTTGATCCAAAGGTTAAGGCCTAGTTACAATTGGTGAAAACCAATCATAAGGAAGGGTACACCTCATAATAGGGTCATTCGTATCACTGTGATGGGGTTTTAGGGGACTTAAGTAGGGGTATTCTAGACATTTCCCTACATACCCTAATTATGATCCACAATTTATAATACACTTAGGAGGTTATTTACCCTATTATTCTATCCATTAACACTTAGAAAACTATTTCAAAACAAATCATAATTCTCTCAAGAGCTTTTGGGGCAAGAAAGCTAGGGTTTCAACTTAGGGATTGCTTTAAGGCTTGCTTTGGTGATTTTTTCCATCATTCTCTCGATTTAAGTCATGTGTCTCTTCCTTACTTGTTATTTCTAAAAAGCCATGGATTTTATGGATGTTTTAATGTTTTCAATGTTGCATGGTTTATAGTTTTAAACTATTAATTGGGGGTTTTGTTTATAATGACTTGGTTATGGTTTCCTATGGTTAATTAAGCTTTTATATGCATCAATGATGGTTTTGGTCTATTAAATTACATGGTAGGTTTAATGGTTTTTTGAAATGTTTGGGTTATATTATGCCCCCAAAGTGTTTGATAAAATCCTTATAAAGATATATTCCTCGCATTGACTTCTTTAAATGGAACTCTTGCTTGTTTTTAACTTATATATGAAACTATAAATGGTTTAAATGGCTTACAAAGGTTAAAGGATAATTTTCTATGCTTTTGGATAGCATGATAGTCTCCCAAGAGGTTTATATGGTAAACGAAAAGGTCACTTGAGAGTCCCCTTAACATAAATAGTTTGGCTATGGATAAATCTTGCAAGTATGGTTCGTATGATCATACCAAAAATTATTGGCCTTGGTTAATAAATAGTGATTGTATTATTTGGACATGGTTTTAATTTAGGCATTAATGGCGGGTTGTGTAGCTAAGTCATAGAAGGTGATGGTTCGGGGACCAAAATTGGAAACTCATATTTTCAGATATGAGGGGTCTTCAATGACCATATATGAGTTTCATATGACCCATTCAAGGGATGTAGTAGTCATCCCATGGGATATTTCCTATTCGTGCGGCTACACATACTAGGAATCTTTCAGCAGGGGGAGCTGAACCCATAAGACCCATATGTGTGGTTAAACGACAAGGTTACACAGCCTACTTATAGGTTTAAAATTCATGGTAAACCCGGATTCCCTTGAACAACACTAACTTTATCCTTGTTGTATATGGCATGGATGGTTTTACTTGGTTGTTTAAATGGCATTAGTTTATTCTTATCCAAATATACATGGTAGAGATTATTTGCTAACTTGTCTGCTGGCTACTGTCTATCCATGCTATGCAGGATCTAGCTATTCGACTCCTCCTACATAATGATTTACTCAGGACAGGATTTAGATTAAAGTGTTGAGCTTCCATCTTTTTGGAAGGCTCCATTTCATGATATGGACATTCTTAGACATTTTTCTTTTGTTTAGGATAGTTGTTTTTGCTATGGTTTAGGGCATGTCCCAATTAAATATTTGTATTCTTTTATATAGAGGCTTTGTGATACTTTTAGGGGTTGGTATGGGTGAGATCGATATTATTGTTAGCTTTAGCATTGGCATTGGTGTTGGCAATGACATTATTAGATAATATTGTTGGTTGTTCCATCATTTTTCATTTTAGGTTTAATTATTATATTATGTTTTGATATTCCTTTTTGTTTGGTATGATAAGGATGGTTGGTTTGGTACGGGTAGACTCGTTTGGGTCGGTCACTATTATGACCCTATCCCAGAGTCTTCATAAGAGCATTTATGCAACCTTGTTATATGCTTAATATTTAGCTAATCTAAGGCTGTGAAAAGAAGTTAGGTTAGGTTAAGATGGTGGTCCCAGGTCCTGGTTGGACTTGGGATGACCATTATGTCAATGCCTTGGTTGGGGTCATGACAAGATGGTATTAGAACTTTAGGTTCACGGTCAACTAGGAAGTCTACAAAGCCATATCGAGTAGAGTCTCTTTTGGAGGTGTGAAGTAACCCTTACTCATAAGAGAGAGAATGAGATATATTTAGAAATGTTTAAATTTCTTGTTGTTCTCAGTCCTAGAATCTTCTCTAATCCTTAGTTGTTTGTCTTTTAGATCATGCCTCCTACATATGGAACTCAAGGAAATTCATTTGTCCAATCTATGGATAATGTTGAAGGGGTACCTGCTATATCTGGAGTAAATCATCGATCTCATGTACTTATTTCTAATTTTGATGGAATTCCTCCTATTCCTCCTACTGCTTCTCAGGTCCCTCAGGATATGAACCTAGAGTTTTATCAGTTTAGTTATGTTATTGCTCCAATGGTTGTTGCTTAGGCTGAGTGGGGTACATCTAGTTCATGTCTTCTAAGGCCACAAGGGTTGGCTAATTTATAAAGATAGGTCCTCCCACTTTTATTAGAGTGAAGGTAGATAAAGAACCACAAGGCTTCCTGGATAAATTAGAGAAAATATTTTGGATTATGCGGGCTTCTGATATGGAAGGACTTAGCTTTATGGCTTATCAGCTCAAAGATATTCCTTATCAGTGGTATGAGGAGTGGGACATAGATAAGGGTGATATGGAAGAGGAAGGGTTGTGGGAGGCCTTTTCTAATATCTTTATGGATTATTTCTTTTCTCAGGAGTTGAGGAAAGCTTAGATGGAGGAGTTTGTGAACCTCAGGCAAGGGATAAAGTCTATGAGGGAATATACCGTAAGTTTAAGCACTTGTCAAAGTATGCTCCTAATTTAGTGGATGATGTGAGGATGAGAATGATAAAGTTTGCTTCCAGGTTGAATAGAGATTAGATTTTTTATAGCAATACTTCTTTGCTTATTTGGGATATGGACAACTCTAGGTTGATAGTTCATATGCAGCAGGTCAAGGATGATAATAAAAAGTAGGCATAATTTGGTGATAGGAAGGAAAGCGAGGTAGGTTATCTAATTAAGGAGGTGCGCAATCTCAAGGTGGTGGAGATGGTGGCAAATGGTAGAAAAAAAGTGGGGGAGTTATAGTTCATTCTCTGCTACTAGTGCTCCTTACCCACAATAGTGAAGAAACAAGCCTCACCAAGCCGGTGATGATTCTCGAGTTCAAGTTGCCCAAGGTTGAGTATCTACCTTTGGTAGAGTTTTGTTACAACAATAACAATCATTCTAGTATTGATATGGCTCCTTTCTAGGCATTTTATGGTAGAAGTTATAGATCTCTTATTAGATTGTTTAAGATTGGTGAGGTGGATATGTTTGGTCTTGATTTGGTCTATTAAGCTATGGATAAGGTAAAGGTGATTGGGGATAGGCTTAAACATTCTTTGAGTCATCAAAAGTCTTATGCGGATGTTAGGCATAGAGTTTTAGAGTTTGAGGTTATGGATACGGTGTTCCTAAAGATGTCTCCAATAAAGGGAGTAGTGCGGTTTGGCAAGAAGGGAAAGCTTAGTCCTCAGTTTATTGGTCCTTATGTGATTTCACAAAGAGTTGGTAATGTGGCTTATGAGTTGGAGTTGCTATCTAGTTTGGGTTTGGTTCATCTAGTCTTTCATGTTTCTAGGTTGAGGTAGTGTATTGGTGATCCTTCTTTGGTTGTTTCTTTTGAGAAGTTTGATATCTCAAATTATCTATTTTATGAATAGGTCCCAATTGAGATATTTGATAGGCAAGTTAGTCAGTTGTAGACCAAGGATATGGCTTTGATTAAGGTTTTATGGCAGAACCATAAGGTTGAAGAAGTTATGTAGGAAGTGGAAGAAGACATGAAGTTAATTATCCCTTTTTGTTTTATGCTCCTGGTATTCACGTAGAAGGTATGTATTCTTTGACTACTTTAGCTTTTGAGTTTGTTAATGGAAAGATTAACATCTTTTCCTTTTTTTTGTGAACTTTCTTAAAGGGATTTTTAATATTGCAAATGAATCTATGTGTGGTTTCCCCTACCTTATCCGTCATTCAAGGATGAATGTTCCTAGTAGGGGAGAATGTTAAATTCTAGGTTATGGCCTTAAAATATTTCCTCAAAATCTGTTCTTCAGACCTAATACGAGTTTAGGGTACAAGCTGTATGCTAGGGTATGAGTGGTATGGTCCTATCAAAAGTTGACTAGTGTTAGTTAGTAGGATGGTTTTGATCACTTAAAGGGTCATTACTTTGGGGTATAAATCGTAAGGCTTAGTACGAGTCATATCGGTCACTCGTATGATGGGCAGTGTTTTATCCTCCTTGTAATTTATTTTGCTAGGGATACAAATCAAGGATACGGAATGTATGCTGATGTTATGACTTGGTTGGATGAGTCGTATATTGGACATTGTCTGATCCAAAGGTTAAGGCCTAGGTACGACTGGTGGAAATCAATCGTAAGGAAGGGTACGACTCATATGAGGGTCAGTCGTATCCCATTATGGGTTTTTAAGGGACTTATGTGGGGGCATTCTGGACATTTTCCTACTTACCCTAATTATAACCTACGAATTCTAATACACTTAGGAGGTTATTTACCCTATTATTCTATTCATTAATACTTAGAAAACTATCTCAAAACACATCATAATTCTCTCAAGAGCTTTAGGGGAAAGAAAACTAGGGTTTTAACTTAGGGATTTCTCTGGCGCTTGATTTGGTGATTTTTTTCATCATCTTTATTGGTTTAAGGCATTTTTCTCTTCCCTACTTCTTATTTCTAAAATGTCATGGATTTTATTGATGTTTTCATGGTTTTAATGTTGCATGGTTAATGGTTTTAAACTATTAATTGGGAGTTTTCTTTATAATGTCTTAGTTATGGTTTCCTGTGATTAATTATGCTTTTATATGCATCAATGATTGTTTTGGGCAATTGGATTTCTTGATAATGGTTTAATAGTCTTTGGAATTAGTTTTGGTAATATTATGGCCCCAAGGTGTTTGGCAAAATGCTTAGAAAGATATTTAATTGCATTGACTTATTTAAATGGAACTCTTGCTTGTTTTTAGCTTATATAAGAAATTATAAATGGGTTAAATGGCTAACAAAGGTTGAAATCTAACTTGTTATGCTTGTGGAGATCATCGTTGTCTCCTGAAAGGTTAATATGGTAAACGTAAAGGGCACTTGAGAGTCCCATTAACGTAAATGGTTTGTCTATGGATAAATCTTGCAAGTATGATTGGTATGACAATATCACAAATAATTGGCCATGGTTAATGAATGGTAATTGGATTGTTTGGACATGGTTTTAATTTTGGCATTAATGTTGAGATGTGTAATTAAGCCTTGGAAGGTAGGTGTCATGGAGGGACCGAAATTGCAAACTCATATTAGCTTATATGAGGAGTCTTTGATGACCGCGTACGAATGTCACATTTTATATCAGAGGGATATACTAGTCATTGCATGGGATATTTCGTGGTCGTATGGCTACACAGATAGGGGCTCTTTTAGCAGGGGAAGCTAAACTTATGCGACCTATGGGTGTGGTTAAACGATAAGGTTACATATTCCAGATAAAATTTTAAATGCATGGTAAACCTGGATTCTTTTTCCTGACACTTATATATCTATATATATCTATATGGTTGTATGCATCATGGATGGTTTTACATGATTGTTTAAATATCATTACTTTATAATTAGCCTGAGGTACATGCTAGTGGTTATTAACTAACCCAATTAATTGCGACTTTACACCCACTCTATGTAGGAATCCGCCGTTAGACTCCTCCTACATACTTATTAACTCGAGATAACATTTGGATTGATGTGCTGAGCTTCCATCTTTCTTGAAGGCTCCATTTCATGGTATGGAAATTCTTAGACATTTTGCTATTGGTTTGGATATTGGTTTTGTCCATGGTTGGGGGTATGTCCCAACTAGATATTTGTATTCTCTTGGATAGAGGTTGTGTGGTACTTGTGGCATTGGTATGGAAGGGTTGGTATTGGTTTCAGCCCTAGCATTGGCATTGGAGTTAGGGATGACATCATTAGAAGATATTGTTTGTTGTTTCATCGTGTTACATTTTTGGTTTTATTATCATATTATGTTTTGATATTCTCTTTTATTTGGTATAGTGTGGATGATTGGTTTGGTGCGGGTAGCCTCGATTGGGTCAGTCACTGTTGTAACCTTATCCCAAAGTCTTCATGAAAGCATTTACACAATCTTGTTATATGCTTGAAATTTAGCTCATCCAAGACTATGAAAGGTGGTTGGGTTAGGTTAAGGTTGCGGTCCCCAGTACTGGTATGACTTGGGATGCCTATTATATCTAGGCCTTGGTTCGGGTTGTGACACTCTATTATTTTTATTATCAAGAATAGAAGTCCCATGCCTAGAAAACTTATTAAAACGAGCCTCAAACTTTACAACAATCATAGAGCCTTGGTCCAATCTAGATAGCTAATCTCTCAAAGATTGTAAGGCATATACTTCGCTTGGAATATCTCAGAATACTAAGACTATGTAAAAGAAGAATATCGAGGTGTTCTAGAGTCTATGAAATCTCTTCACCAATGTAGAGTAGTCAAGTCTAACAAAAATGTGGTGTAATCCCTACCACGAGCATCAATTAGGCCCAAATTATGGAACCTATCCTCTAGGAATTGGAAACTCATATGCGTCCACGCCTGGAGTGCCTAAAAACCTAGGTAGATCCGATCTCAAGAATCTTCCCAACATATTTTGCTCCTCAACAGACATAGTAGACTTGGCAACTACTAGATGAGCAACTGCCAACTAAGAAATCATTGGCAGAGGAGGAACCTAAACTCTGGGAGCCACAGCTATAGGTTGTGCCACCGCCCTCATACCACTCTACTTTGTAGACTATACACCATTAGACTGTGCACCATGAAATAACCCTCAAAAGCTTAACCAAGGAATGTTTAAGGGTTTAAGAAGAAATAAAACCTGAGGAGCCTGGGCTGGTCCCTGGCCCAACGCTGGCTGAGATGGAAGAGTCTCCTAATTAGGAGCGGGAATAGGGTGTGGTCGAGAACCCCTACCCATGTACTTAGTAGAGGATACCCCTCGTGGCTATCCATGACCTCTAGGACATCCATAAATAGGAGAAAGATCCCTAGGATCGCTCTTAGGACCCATCGCGTGTAGCGGCAGCATATATCCTAGTCATCTGGAAAAGAGTGAAATCAAAGAAAAGTTCTATAAAAAACTCGGACTCGTAGCATGAAATAAGTGAAAGAAGTGAAGAACTCCCAAGAAATCCTATATCATTTCAAATATAGGAAGAAAAATGTCATTGTTCCTATCTGTAGGACTCTACTAGACATTTCCTCTTTTATAGAAAATATCGATGTTGCCCAGGCTCTAATACCAGTTTGTCATGAATCAATTTTTATTTATGATGGAGCCTACTTTGTCCCGCTAGTAGGTAAGTGAAACCATAACTTAGAGTTAAACACAATGGTTTAAATTTGTGGAAAGTGCCCAACATAGGTGGAAATCAACAACATAACATATAAATAGCCAGGTATTTAAAATATATAAAGATAGTCAACATAGATACCATCCCACGACCAAGTAGAGCCAGTGAAAGAGCATTTTGTAATAATAATACAACCATGTGTCTCGAAATAAAATATTGAACATAGAAAGATAGATAAAAATAGGTGACTCTAACTCAATAAGCTCACCCTATCACCAAATATCAACACGACATAAACATCGATCAATGAAGGCAACTAGTACTTTGATTATCCCCAATAGGTAAAGAATATAGTATGAGTACTAAACACATAGGAACTCAATAGTTATCATCGATGTACTAAGCTAAATCATGATATAAATATGATAAAATACACGATAACATAACTAAATCAAGGTATAGACAAACAAGAAGTAGATCAAACATCGTTGTGTGTAAGTAAGTAAATAAAATAGAATAATAGCATAACGTGACATAAATTATCAACACAAGCAAACATAACTATAGAATTTGCTCCTATATGCCAATTAGTGCAGAAAAATAAATAACCCATTACAAGCCCCCATATTCCTGGAAGGTACAAACTAGACATAGTAACCCACCACTGTCATTTATCAACTCTCAAAATACAATTCGAATTTCTCCAAATCATGTCACACTATGTCCATTTATTCTCCATATTCATCTTTTTCTACTTAATCAACACTTATCAACTAGCCATCATGTAATAATAAATCCTCTTATATTAATAAATCATTCTTGATTAACTAAATATCACATATTAATTAATCTGTATATAGCGGTTAATCATCACTTATCTACTAGTCATTAGTTATCGATTAACCAACATTTATCATGTAATCATTATTTTACTATAACACATTTATATCATACCATATTATAACTATTTCCTTATTTTCGACTTATCAAGATTTTTAATCTCACACTCCATCATAGTAATAACTATACCATCATAGTATAATATGCATATTCATACTCAAACCGATATGGATATTCAATAATATCCTTATAAATATTATCATAATCATCTTTTGATCTTGATTAGCATGTATATATCATCACAATCATTCTCCGATCTTGTTAGGCATATATGTATCATCATAATCACCCTTCGATCATTTAGGCATATATATATGATGATGATGATCATCCTCTGGTCTTGTTGGGAATATAGGTATCATCATAATCATCCTTTGCTCTTGCTTTTCATATATATTTCATCATAATTATCCCATGGCCTTGCCAATCATATAATCATCATCATAGTCATCCTCCAGCCTTTTTAGACATACATATAAATCATCATAATCACTCTCCGACCTTGTTAGGCAAATGTATGATCAATATCATCATAAAAATGACAATTAGAATAATAAATAGAGTACTTAATAACATAACCATGAACATAATATATTAACATGATCAGTAATCATAATCAAAATCATGAGTTCTAGCATAAAAATATCACGATTGCAAATATAGTAAATAAGAATGATTTTGGGCACAATCAATAGCATAATCGTTAATATAATTAATAAGCATGCTCCTTGGCATCATCCATAATGTATTTGTCAATACATTTTTTAGACATGACCTCTAACATTTCAAAATGTACAATCAAGCACAGGAAATAACTTATCAATAGCCTAATTAATAACTTATCATTAGAATAATATATAGCTTATCATTTGTACCATCGACAGATTATCAATATCTTGATCACTAGCCAATCCATGGAGTGATCTACAACTTATTCGTTGCATAATTAATAACTTAATCGCCAATGTAGTCATTCAGCATGACTTCTAGCATAAATGATAGCGTAAATGCTAATATATTGATAAGAATGATCACTAGAATAGTTAATAGATCATTCATTGGCTAAGTCAAGACCATAATTTATGGATTAATCAATATTATAATCAAGGGCTTATTCAATAGTATATTAAATAGTCCATTTAATAGCTAAAATAATAGCATTTCCAAAAGCTCATCAATAACATAGGTTTAATCAATAACTTATTCACAACATACTTATTAAGCATTACTTTCAATGTCATCCATCACAACTAATGAATACCAAGGCATCTAACTATCACTAAGATAACAATCTCCCTAGTATAATAGGAGTATATCAAGAGATTCAATAACTATAAAAAAATTTTGGACTATGGTGGGTTAATGAACCACTTCTAAATCTTTGAAATCATTTACTAAGCAATGTCTACCCCAGACTAGGTTAAGGTTTCAAAATCCACTATTAGATGTTGAATAGGCCACGACTACCCCTAGGATAACAATTCCTTCTAATATAGTGCAACTTAGTCCATTTCACCTAAGGTATTGGCAAATTGGATAAATTTCATCCTAAACACACGTGAGAAGGAAATATCTTATTAGTTTAGTAAATAAAGAATTTTAGATCTAAGCATAAGTATACAAGGTCAACTTTACCTAAGTTATTATTAACTAGGGTAATCATGCCTAAAATGATATTAAACATTGCCTAAATGATACAACTAAGCCCTCGGGATTCATTTGGAATCCCGTATACGCAAACAATCTATGTAACTCCACCAAATATGATGTTCAAACTCAATGGTCCAGTCAAATTTCCATCCTATGTAGTTTTTATAAAATCTTGTCCCACATCCAATTTCCAATTTCTTAACTTTCTAGTCAATAGGTCGAAATGAGCTGGGTTCCTCGATACCCAAACCAAAGGTTCACCTACACTATAACATATATTTTGGAGCTACTGGATCAATCAAAATTTACATTTGAGGTCGCTTGACTAATGTTTTATCCTAGTGGCTAATTAGGACCAGCAAAGACTTTGAAATGGGGAATAGGCTTTACAAGCCAAACTGTAATAATATTTTAGGTCATTTTCTATATTTTTGCTTATTTTTGATTTTAGATATTTTGATAGATATCCCAAGTCATTTATAAATTGTTGGAGGTGACAGTTCAGTTATCAGGCATTTCATTTGATTTTTAGAGCAAATTCCTTATTTTGAAGTCTTTGTTGGTTCAAAATAGACAATGGGACAAAAGATTAATCATAAGATCTTGTATTTAAATTTGGACTACCCCTACATCTCTAGAATGTCAATTTTAGTCTAGATAGACCTTTAGTTAAGGTCCCAAGGTACTTGGATTTATTTTGACCTATTGGTCAAAAATTAAAGGAAAATGAAATATAGGTGTTGGACGCACATTTGGTCGAAACAACATAGAATGAAAAATCAAATTTTTCCATTGAGTCAAGAACATAAAATTTAGTGTGGTTACATAGTTTGTTTTCATATACAAGATTCCAAATGAATCCCGAGGGCTTGATAGAGACTTGAAAAATTTTCTATGCTTCAGTTGCTATCTGATGTATTTGTGATCATGGGCCTTGTATCGTGGTCATGATTGGTAGCACAAGTAAGTGCTACAATTGGGATATATCTAGCTATGATCGCGAGGCCTAGGGTAGTCTACCAGTTTTGCGATTGCCCAAGGGAAATAGCGTGAGCACAACATCTCTGTCTGATGCCCAGTGCCAGGATCACAGGTCTAGGTCTGCTATAACAAGATTCGATAACCTAGTATGGGCATAAAGAGAAACCAAATGTCGCAAATTCAACCATTTTCACCCTTCTCTTGAGAGCATAAATCATAAATAGTGTGATAGATTTAAATTGAGACATAAAGGTGTCTTGGGTTTTTGATTAACATTTATTTGAGAGACTATCTTGCAACATAAGGTAAGAATTGAGGCTTTGTCTGTGAAATTTCTTGATTTATTGCTCAAAATGCCAAAACCTTTAGGGCTTGATTTTAGCCCTAATTTGTCTTGGTTTTCACCCATTTATAGGAAAATGATTCTTTGAGCTTGTAAGATCATTGGATTAGTTTTTGAAATGCAATTTACATATGTGGGACCTCCATAGGGATTTGATGTACTTTTGAACTCAAAGTAATATTTTTCAATATGGTTATATTCATTCTCGTGTTAATGAGTAAAATTTTTTTTGATATCTTGAGGCAGCTTCTCGAAAGGTAAAAGCCGTGGTTTAGCAGTTCATTGATATTTTTTAGCGTTTATGTTACTACCTTATGTCATTTCCTTCATTTGTTCATATTATATATTTCTTTCTTGGCCTTGTATATTGCTATATATCTTTCTTTCGCTCTTTAATACGTGTACTGTCCTGGGATATATGGTATAGTATTGACGTCTATTGAATGGCTGGAATAGGATATTTCACCCTGATACTTCCTTAGTCTTATTATGTTAGATTCTCGAACTTGAACAGGGCAGTTGTCCCTTATTATCTCATTGGTGTGTTATATGATTTCTGACCCTTGGGTGTAGTTTCCATTCTCCTTATATGTGGCATATATCTACTTTATCTTGGATCTCAATTGGAAGTTTCTTACTGAGTACCATTTGTTTGGTAATAGGTAAATATATATATACATATACATATAAACATAAGGTTGCCTCAAAGCATAACCTAGATCATCATATCCTCATTCCAAGACCTTATTATAATCCTAACAGGATTCAACTCTATCATACTCAGGGCTTCTAATCCACATGGCTAGACATGAAATAATCCTCCATAACAATGCAATCAGAAGATAGAAGAGGCCAAAAACATACCTCAAATCTCGATACTGGATCAACGACCAATCTTTCATAATTTAGCCATAATAATAATCATAACAATGATAATAACAATATCAATAACAGCGTGCATAGCAACTTTGGATAACCAAATACCTAGTCGAGTCTATGCGTACCCCCACTACCCCAAGCTCAAAAAGTTTAATCAACATACATAACACAAGGCTTATTTATCACCCATATCTATACAACCATTCTGTACTAGCTGATAGACATGGACGCATATTGATGATAGGCGATGTGCATGTAGGAATGAATGCAAGGTACATACTCAATATCACAATCTCAATATCATAACCATCTTCATCATAACTTTCATCATCATGACCATCATCAAAATAATCAACCTTTGTCCTTGTCAGGTAAACTCAATATCATCACAGTTTCCTCCGGCCTTGTCGAGTATTAATATCATCATCACAATATCTTTCGACCTTGCGGCATATCAATATCATCACAATAGTATCCTCCAAACTCTAACTGGGTATACATATCATCAGAATCATCAATACATATATATAGATATATAAAAGGTGCATGGACTCAAGCCTTGGCTGAAAGAGTATAAATTTGTAAGTCTGTTGTCTGAAATGATCTTTGGAACTAAATCATTATAAAAGTGTAAAAAAGGTCTGAATATCCTACGACTGAAGTAAGTGATAGGGTCGAATCACAGAGATAACCTCTTATTATTAGCCCAACCATTTCTTCATATAATCATTATTTCACTAAATAGCCAATATCTAGCACCTATTCAAGATTCACCACTAGACCATAATCTCTAATTAACAAATGTTAATTTTTGACCATCATAATCTCACTAGTCATCACTAAGAAAACACCATTGACCATCATTTAAATACTTTATTTATCTATCAACTAAAACTTTTTTATAATCTAGCATTATTAATACTCAAATCCTTAATTAAAAACTAATCAACATCATAAACTCAGTCATCAATAGAAACGAATCTTCACCAACACTAACCGTGTCATCATCATTAGCCATGTATCGTCCATAATCGCTAGCTACCACATTTCACCTAGATAAGGTTCATTAACTGGAACATTAGATTTCTACCATCAAGTATTATAGTCACTTAATAGACAACTACCTCCCACATAGACTAAACCTTATTTAGGAAGAACAGTCATAAGATCATATTTAAGCTGGAATCACATTAATCATAGATATAATAATTAAGAATGTACCAAATCTATGTATGTCATCACTAGTATTCAATCAGTGGAATAATAAGAGTCATATTGTATCTTTCTTTGTCCCACACCATAGAGATGTGTAGATAAACATATACATATATATTCATATTCTATAACCATATCCTTTACAAGAATAAATACTTCTCGAATACCAAATCAATATAAAAAACACAGCCTTTGTCCTAATAACGTGTCTAAAATAAGCTTAATATCATAATCACGGCCTTAGGCCCATATAAATATCTGAAACTTGTATAGATAAACATATTACGAGTTCTAGCATATTTATAATCATCTCACATATAAGAGGCATAATGTCAATAAGCATATAATTATCTCACATCTAGGAGGCATGATATCAATAAGCATATAGGCATCTCATATCTAGGAGGCATGATATCAATTAAGTGTACAATTATCTCACATCTAGAAGGCATAATATCAATAAGCGTATAATTATTTCACATCTTGGAGGCATAATATCAAGAAACATATAATTATCTCATATCTAGGACATATAATATCAATAAGCATTTAATCATCTCATATCTAGGAGACATAATATCTATAAGAATATAATCATCTCATATCTGGGAGGCATAATACCAATAAGAATATAATCATCTCATATTTGTAGGTCATACATCACGACTATGAGAAATGTCACCTCTCCAACCAATTATCATATCTAAGACAAATATCATCTTTACAAACCCAATAATCATAACTAATAGAAAAATCATCTCTGAGGATCCAACGTCATATCTAAGAGGAAATATCATCTCTATAAGCCTAACATCATACTAGGAGGAAAGAACATCTCTATAGGCCTAACATCATGTCTAAAAGGAAATAGCATCTCTATAGGCCCAAATATAATTATTCGAGGAAAAATAAATCATCATTCAATAAGCCACGAAGTAATCTTATACTAAGGCTTACTAACCTCAACTATGCCTAACATCCACAACTAAGTCCACAAGGCTAACACAAGTCTTGGCCTAAGTGAGTCGGACAATCCCACTTCTAATCCTCAATTTCTATAATTAGAAACACTATTACTAAACTAGGATAAGGTATCAAGTTCAACTTATAAATTCAAGTAAGCCATAACCAATTCTAAGATAGGAACTTTGTCTAGAAACATGGACATTTATATCAATTCTACCCCAAATTACGGTTCCAAGATCACTAGAATAGCCCAACAAAGGTTAATCATCCTAACCATGAGTCCAACACTTAAACCACATCCTAAACCTATCATTATTCCATATTCATGCTACGAATTAATCCAAACTTGGGATAAGGCCATCGGGTTCAAAAAGGGCATTAAACAATTCAACTTACGGGTTAAACTCCCTCATCGAATCCCCAAACTTCAATATTCAATACTAAGTCATTCTATGTAGAATCAATCTTAAAATTCATATTCACACGGAACATATGTCACATATTATCTATGAAGAAGAGTAGACAGAAGCCTACCTCAAAGACAAACTGCAAAACCTCCCACCATTTACCAAAAGCTCATCTTCATTCCATAAGTCCAAAATGTTAACATATTATCAAAATAGTAATCTACTCATCAACATGAATCTAATGATACCTATATAGCACTATCATAATTTGGGTTAAAAAACAACACCAAAAACCCCAAGTGGGTCCTACTTACAGAAAATATTTTTCCAAGGTCAACCCAATGTTCATATGTGAACAAGGAATCATGACCCTCAAGAAATGGTGAAAACAAAGCAAATTTTAGGCTAAAATCAAGAGCTAAGATAAATTAGGGTTTATGGTCAAAAACCAAGAAATTCATCAATAAAATGATGAAATCTTACCTTAATACGAGTGAAACTCATGATAAA
Organism: Capsicum annuum; assembly: GCF_002878395.1. Taxonomy (NCBI): domain Eukaryota; kingdom Viridiplantae; phylum Streptophyta; class Magnoliopsida; order Solanales; family Solanaceae; genus Capsicum; species Capsicum annuum. Next base: position 150,845,789 of record NC_061122.1, on the reverse strand, counting down.
AGATGTTAATCAAGCTCTCGAGATACCCATAAGACTTAATTTTGAGTTATTACACTCATTTAGGATTTCTAGGTCCCAAAGACAAGTCAAAATGTGGCCTATAGGGTCTTTAAATACCGTTACCAGCTTTGGATATCCCATAATCACCATCTAGGGGTCAGTATCGTGCTATCGCGATCGTGATTGCTCTCTAGGCACCAGATGACAGCAACAACAAAATCTTGATTTTGACCCTCGAATCCAATAGTAAATTTTGAGTGTAAACCACATTTCAAATCCATTGGAATCATTAAAACTTTCATCCGAGATCGTTTAGGCAAAAAGTGTGGCCCATACCTATAGTTCCATTTTTTTCATAAAATCCTCTCAATAGCCTAAAATAAGTCTGAGAGCCTTGAGACCTAAACCAAGGGTCCTCCTAGCCTAAAATCAACGTTTAGGATATGATAGCAAACTTAGATTTTCATTCGATGTTGTTACAACCAAATATGTGTCACACACTCGATTAAAATTTTTTAACTTTCTGACCAATAGGTCGAAATGACCTCAGGTGCATTGGAACCCAAACCAAAGGTCTACCTAGCCTAAAATTGATATCCTAAATCTGCTAGCACAGTTAGAATTTACATTTGAGATTGTTTCATTAAAGTTCTTGCCCGGTGGCCTTTTGGAACCAGTGAAGAAGAAAATTGGCTCTAAAAACAAATGAACTGTCTGGTAATCAAACCGTTGGTCCTAGCAAGTAATAAATGACTTAGAAAAGCTATGTAGAAGCTCAAATAGCAGAAATAAATAGAAATAAGCAGAAATATGGAAAATGAAAGAAAGGATCATTACAATATCCACTACTAAAAGGACTTTCGTCCTTGAAAGTCAATACATAGAAAGAATCTCAAAAGCTCAAAAGGATGACGTACTAGGCCCGCATGCTCCCAACATGACTTCCTAGGTAACCTCAACAAAGAGAAAACACTTGTAAGGGATTTTGCCCCAGGTATTTTTTTTCTACCAGTACTCTCATTCCACTTCCAAATAACTAAAACTCAACTTAACCACTAACTATCTTCAAACTAAACCAAGGAGGATGATAGACGCACATCTAAACCACAATATGCTGATACCATCTCTAAATCTGCATACAGCAATGCAAGGCTTATCTAAGCAAAAAGTAACCCATGACATGAGTAATGCCACTGACTCTAAATCCAAATATAACCTTCTTTTACCATTCTACACTTTCTATCTACTCCAAAGCAGGAGAAAAATCACCTGAGTCCTATTTGTGCAACCTCACCACAGAGGACTCAAGGAACTAAAGCTGGCCCGTTGAAAGTCTAAATGGCAAACATGAGAATAAGCTGATAAGCCAGTATCTGGGCCCACAAATGGAAATAATCAAGGAATGCAATCTATGCCAATGCTGTAACTAGTCTAGCTAAAAATCAAACAGAAATCTCAAAGTCCAAGGTATAACTATTAATCACTGAATATTCCACTCCAGGATGTCCTATCAACCAAGAATAAAGCCATACTAAATCCAACTCAAGTATACTACTCCTACTAAGTATATCATCTAAAATTTATAAAGAAAACTAAAACTCGAGGTCAAAACTGAAATATCTAATACCGAGTTCATAGGTTATCATCTGAACACTTATCAACTATAATCCATCCCAACTTGAAAAGACCAAATAGGAAACCATGGAGTAGGATCAACCAGGCTATAAATAAAATTTGAACTAAGATAATTCTAAAATAAAGGCCGCACACAAGCTCTACTGATCCAATCTAAGATCTCAACACCAAGGCTAAACCTCTTGATCTCAACCACCCAAACCAAACTAGAAGATGGATAGGCATTCATACTCCAAATCAATCATAACTTCCAAATCATCATTCTAAGACATCAAGTCAAAACTGAATCAATAAGCCTATATTCTTCCCAACTGTAAGACCTCACAAAGTTCCCTCGTAGTTTGAGCCTTAGAGTGTGTCGAATGAAGCATAATTCTAGCCCTAAAAAATATAGGAGTGACTCCTAAGTGAGTATCGTGTTAACCATATAGAATTTCCCTAATTTCAAATTTTATCACATAGAAAATTTGATAAGATTTTTGTCGATATAATATTCGCCCAAATCCAATACCCGGGTACCTAGTCATAAAATTATGTTATTTTAGTGCTTGGAGCATAGCGGAGAGGGTCGATTTGACACTTGTCAAATTTCAGTGGAACTCTGTGATACTGGTGCATCGCGCTGAAGTTCCAGGTCCCAACCAGTGGAAAAATATAGTGGCTCCGCATCGCGGTGACTCCCAGTTTACCAATTGTCAATTTCCAATGAGTCACCGCGATAAGTGGCGCGTTGCGGTGACCCCTTAAATCGGGTTACCAGTTCAATTTTTTTAGCTTCTACAGATGTTAAAGGGGCATTTTTGAATTTTTCCATCCTATGAGGTTTTTCTCAAGTTGTCTCTCATCAAAAACCTTAAGTATCCAAAATCTCTTCTAAAAATCTCAAGAATCCATCATGGATTTTCTAAATCAAATCAAGACTCAAGGTTCCCAAGTCAAGGGCCTCAAGAACCCTTATTCAAGAGAACGAATAGATTTCCAAAAGTGAGAGTTCATTCATAGTTTCTAATTCAAGGTATGTGAGGTTTTGAACAAGGGTAACTCTTTTACCCTTGTGCCCAAAAGGCATATTTACATCATGAATTTTCCGAAATCTATTAGGTTTTACATGAATTTGAATTGGGAGTTTTTACCCATTATTATTGAATGCATTATCTTGATATTTCCCATGAATTAAGAGTCAAATAGCATAATTTTTGTATGTTTTATTGAGAATTTACAGCTGGCTATAAACCCCATGATTTTACTCCTTGAGAAGCTAATATTTGCAATGTTGAGATATTGAAGCATATGACTATATTGAGATTTTGAGATAAACTGCTGAAATTCTCAGATTTCCACATGATTTATGAATCTATATGCTATATATTATGCTTTTGATAACCTTTAACTTGAGATTAAATTATGAGTTAGTAAGCCCTATTTATGACTTGTGAAATTATAAACTCTTGTGCTATAAGCACCCATGATTTGAGTATTTTGAGAGGATTGAGAAATGAATTGACCTAATGGCCCAAAAGCTTTGAAATTTACTTCATCATATGAGATTATCGATTTGATATTGGGTTCGTGGTGAACCATGAGATTATTCTAAAAGTGGATTTTTATGAGATAAGCACAGATAATCTAAAGAGAGTAGTACTTAGCACCGAGCAGGTAAGTCACTATGGTTTCTTACCCTAAAACTGCGTGCCATCGTAGGTTGGGCCTGAGGCTGAGTTTATGATGATTATGATTGGGCCTGAGGCTGAGTTTCATTTAGTGATCACTAGATCTAGGTTATACTCCCTGACAAGAGTATGATTCTCCTTCCCAATGTGGGATCTTCTCCTTAAGAGGACAAAACATTGGACTCCATGTAGCTCGCATAGTTTATGTCAGTTACAAAAACCTTCCTACCCCTTCAAACTTTGAGATCAAATACTTATTTTCCTTTCCTATATATCTTTCTTTTGCCCTTTATTACATATATTGGCCTGGGATATACGGTATAGTATTGTAATCTATTGAATGTGGATGGAATAGGATAGTTCACCCTGATACTTCCTTAGTGTTATATGTTAGACTCTTGGACTTGAATAGGATAGTTGTCCTTTATTATCTCATTGGCGAGTTATATGATTTCTGACCCTTGGGTGTCGTTTCCATTCTATTTTTATGTGGCATATATCTACTTTCTTTTGGAGCTCAATTGGCAGTTGCCTACTGAGTACCATTTGTTGGGTACTCATACTACATTTCTACAACCAGTAGATCATAGTACGGGTTATCATTTTTGATATGTGCATCGTGCGTAGCATCCATGGTTCATAGACTTAGAGTGAGCTCCTAACATTCGGAGTATCACTTATCTCTCTTTTATGTGTTGGACTAGTCTCTATGTTGTATTCAAAGATATGTTGTATCAGTGAATCTCCATCTATATTTCACTTTTGTACTCTTATTATATTAGAAGCTCTTGTACTGATACTACTAAGTTTTGGGATTCTATTATTTTCTTATTTTTATTTTATTTATTTCTCATTTTTTTTCTTATATTACTGAGTAGTCCGTTATAAGCCATTATAGACTATGGGTTGGCTTGCCTACTGGTGGGTTATGGTAGGTGCCATTATGACCTGATGAATTGGGTCGTGAAAAATTGGTATTAGATCTAGGTTTCACCGATGTATTAGTACAAGAGCTAAGTATTTAGAAGAGTCCTGCAGATTAGTGCAGAGACGACGATAACCAAGGGAACTTTTTTGTTCCTTAGCCTACGGATCTGAAAATATAGGATCTCCACGAGAATCTCATCGAAGAAAAGGCTAGCATGAATCTCAGGACTCTCTGAAGGATCAATCACAACAAAATCACCAATATGCTTCTTAAGCATGGAGACATGAAAAATATGATGAACGGCGGACAACTCCGAGGGCAACTCAACCTCGTAGGACACTCTACCAACACGGCTCAAAACTCGATATGGGCCAACATAACGGGGACTAAGCTTTCCCTTTTTACCAAACCTCTTTACCCCTTTCATGGGTGAGATCTTCAAGTATACAAAATCACTCACCTCAAACTCAAGATCTCTCCTCCTCACATCTGCATAAGACTTTTGACGACTCTGAGTGGTCTTCAACCTTTCTCTAATCAGCTTAACTTTCTCCATAGCTTCGAACACTGCATCAGGTCTGATTACGGCAGCTTCACCCACTTAAAACCAACCTACGGATGATCTACACCTCCTACTATACAAGGCCTCAAATGGTGCTATCTTGATGCTAGCATGGAAACTATTTGTAGGCAAACTCTATCAGTGGCAAATGCTCATCCCAACTACCTTTGAAATCAAGAGCGCACGCCCTCGACATATCCTTTAGGGTCTGAATGGTCCTCTAAGCCTGACCATCTATCTGCAGGTGAAAAGCTGAGCTCAAAAGAACTTGGGTGCCAAGACCCTGCTGAAACGCCCTCCAAAACTAAGTAAATTGAGTACCCCTATTCGAAATAATAGACAAGGGAACTCCATGTAGCCTGACCAACTCCCGAATATACAATCTAGCATAATCCTCAGCCGTATAAGATGTATACACGGGCAAGAAATATGCGGACTTAGTCAACCTATCCACAACAACCCAAATGGAATCATGATGACGCCACGAAAGAAGCAACCCGATCATGAAGTCCATATTCACCATTTCTCACTTTCAAGTGGGTATACTAAACTCTTGCATCACACCACCCGGTCTTTAGTGCTCTACCTTAACCTGTTGACACGTTGCACACTTTTCTACAAACTTGGCTATGTCTTTCTTCGTACCGTTCCACCAATAGATCTCTCGTAAGTTGCGGTACATCTTGGTAGTGCCGAGATAAATGGAATAACGTGCGCCATATGCTTCACCCATAATTCTCTTCCGCAAGTCATCAACACACGGGACAAACAACCTACCATGCAATCTCAACACACCATCTCCCCCTTGGGAGAAAACCTCTACCTTTTGGTCTTTAACTGACTCCTTCAATTTGACCAAACTAGGATCTCTATCTTGCTTCTCCTTCACTTTCAAAACTAAAGAGGATTCAAAACTACTCTGCACCAACATACTCTTTTCCGCTGAATCAAGCAATCTAACACCCAACTTGGCCAGACAATGCACATCGCGAGCTAACTCTCTTTTATCTTCCTCTATATGCGCAACACTGCCGATGGACAATCTGCTAAGGGCATCCACCGCTACATTGTCCTTGCCCAGGTGATACAACACACTCATATCATAATCTTTCAACAACTCCAACCACCTTCTTTGCCTAAGATTCAACTTTTTCTGGGTAAACACATACTGCAGGCTCTTATGATCAGTAAACACATCAAAGTGGACACCATAAAAATAGTTTCTCCAGATTTTCAAAGCAAGGACCACAACAGCTAACTCAAGGTCATGGGTCGGGTAGTTCTTTTCATACGGCTTCAACTGTCTAGAGGCATAGGCTATAACTTTACCTATCTACATCAACATACAACCTAAACCAACTTTAGAGGCATCACAATACACCACAAAATCATCGGTACCATCAGGCAAAGTTAACACAGGGGCTAAAGTGAGTCGAGTCTTCAACTCTTGAAAACTCTTCTCACAGGAATCGGACCACTGGAATTTAACTTTCTGTTGGGTCAACTGGGTCATAGGAGATATAATAGAAGAGAAACCCTAAACCAAACGACGATAGTAGCTAGATAGACCCAAGAAACTCCTAATGTCATACGGAGAAATAGGTCTAGGCCAATTTCAAATGGTTTCTGTCTTTTGGGGAGTAACTCTAATACCCTCGACTGAAACAACATGACCCAGAAAGGCCACAGACCTTAGCCAAAATTCATACTTACTGAATTTAGCGAATAACTGGTGATCTCTAAGGGTTTGCAAGACAATTCGAAGATGAGTTGCATGGTCGTTCTCATCACGGAAATACACAAGGATGTCATCTATGAAGACAATGACAAACGTATCAAGGTACTGCTTGAACAGTTGATTCATGAGGTCCATGAAGACTATCGGGGCATTGGTTAGCCCGAAAGACATGAATAGAAACTCAAAGTAACCATAGTAGGTCTATAAGGCTGTCTTTGGAGTATCACATTCCCTCATATTAAGTAAATGATAGCCAGATCTAAGGTCTATCTTGGAGAAATAACTTGTAACTTGCAACTGATCAAACAGATCATCAATTTTTGGAAGATGATACTTGTTTTTGACAATGACCTTATTGAGTTGACGGTAGTCAATGCACATACGCAAAGATCCGTCTTTCTTCCGCATGAACAAAATAGGTGTGCCCCAAGGAAAAATACTAGGTCAAATAAAACCTTTATCTAAGATATCTTTAAGTTGCTCCTTCAACTCCTTAAACTCTGCAGGTCCTATATGGTATGGTAGAATAGAAAGAGGTCGAGTGTCGGGAAGAAGGTCAATTCCGAACTCTATCTCTCTATCGAGAGGTATCCTTAGGAGATCTTCCAAAAAGACATCGGGGAAGTTATTAACACTATCTACCGACTGGATAGTTGGAGTCTCGAACTTAGTGTCTTTGACTCTAACTAGGTGGGAGATATAACCTTTTGATATAAGCTTTTTGGCTTTTATATAGGTGATAAAATGACTCTTGGGAGATACCAAACTCTCGAACCACTCAAATAGTGGTTCATCAGGAAACTGAAACTTGACCACAAGGGTACGACAATCTATAGATGCATAACAAGAATGAAGCCAATCCATACCCAGAATAAGGTGAAAAGCTACCATGTCTAACTCGATCAAATCCGTAAGTATGCCTCTATAAAGCACAGTAATAGGGCAATTTCTATACACTTGTTTAGCAACAACAAACTCCCCTACTGGTGTAGAAACTAGGAAAGGCTCGAAAATCTTTTTGGGACTCATTTTGAAATTCACAACCACAAGTGGGGTCACATAAGAGAGGTTTGACCCGGGGTCCAACAAAACATAAACATCGAGGCAAAAAACACATAGCATACCAGTAACAACATTAGGGGAGTCCTCCTACTCCCGAAGGGATGGTAAGGCATAGAATCTGTTCTGCCGCTGACGGCCAGCAGTGCTAGAAGAAGCACCCTGAGTAGGGGTGGGATGAAGTTCCAAAGCTGGTGCACTAGCAGTCTGTTCCTGAGGTCAGGCATCTCTGTTCCCCTGTCTAAATCTCTAGTCTGTGGCCCTACTTTCCACAACCAAAATAACCCCTCAAATCTCCAAAACACTCCCCAAGGTGATTCCTACCATATTTAGCACAAAAAGGATAATGGGGCATATTGCTAACACTATTCTGTGACCCAGACAAGAAAGACCTACTCCATACTGAGATTTACCTACCTCAACTACGCCTAACATTCGTAACTAAGTTCACAAGGCTAACACAAGTCTTGGCCTAAGTGGGCCAGACAATTCTACTTCTAATCCTCAATTTTCATAATTAAACACACTATGCCTAACCCATAATTAGACACACTATGCCTAAACTAGCTAAGATATCTAGTTCAACTTTTAAATGTCAGATAAGACATAACCAATTCTAAAATAGGAACTTTGTCTAGAAACATGGGCATTTTGGTCAATTCTGCCCTAAATTAAAATTTCAAGATCAGTAAAATAGCCCAACTAAGGTTAATCATACTAACCATGATTCCAATACTTAAACTTTATCCCAAACCTAACACCATACCATATTCATTGTATGGATTAACCCAAACTAGGGATATGGTCATTGGGTCCAAAAAGGGTAATAAAAAATTCAACATACAGGTTAAACCCCCCCCCCCCCATCGAATCCTTAAACTTCAATATTCAATACTAAGTCATTTTATCCAAAATCAATTTTAACATTCACATTCACACACAAAATATATCACACATTATCTATGAAGAAGTGTAGACAGAAGCCTAAGTCAAAGCAAAACTGAAAACCTCCCACCACTCACCAAAAGCTCATCTTCATTCCATAAGCCCAAAATGTCAACACACTATCAAAATAGTAATTTACTCATCAATACGAATCTAACGATACCCATATAGCACCATTGTGTATTTGGTCCAAAAACAATACCAAAAATTTCGAGTGGGTCTTACTTATGGAAAATGCATTTCCAAGGTCAACCCAATGTTCATAAATGAACAAGGAATCATAACCCTCAAGAAATGGGTGAAAACAAAGCAAATTTTGGGCAAAAATTAAGCCCTAAGCTAAATTATGGGTTTAGGTCAAAACTAAAGAAATTAATCAATAAAGTGATGAAATATTACCTTAATATGGGTGAAAATCATGATAAAGATGTTAATCAAGCTCCCAAGCTACCCACAAGACTCAATTTTAAGTTATTACACTCATTTAGGGTTTTTAGGTCCTAAAAATGAGTCAAAATGGACAAAATGTGGCCTATAGGGTCCTTAAATACCCCTACCAGCTTTAGAGATACCGTAATCACCATCTAGGGGTCGCTATCACACTATCGCTATTGCAATACAATTTTTTGTGATCTAGTTGCTCCCCTGCGTACCACATTAGCTCTAAAAGCCAAATGAACTACCTGATAATCGAACTGTCGGTCCCAGCAAATCATAAATGACTTAGGGCAGCTATGTAGAAGCTCAAATGGTGAAAATAAGTGAAATTATGTAAAATAACCGAAAGGGTCATTATAATATGTCTTAAAGTTATACATAATGGATACTTGATGAAGAAATTTCTATTTGCCTTTTCTTGATCCAAATTTATCTGCACACCAATATGCAATTATATTAGTTAGGTCATTGTATTATGTTTTTGAACAATAAATATTTTCTTCGAATTTGAAATTTGCATATGTACCTTTTAAATTAAAACAAAACAAATAAAATATAATCAAATTAACACAATTTGATCCCACATAATTTCATGTATACAATCGAAAGAAGGTGAATATTGAAAAATATTAACCTTAGCTATTAATTAATAATTAAGATTAGAATGCATATGAGAATACATCTCACTTATCATAAACAATCCTAGTTGTGTTTTGATTTATATTTTCACTAGTTAAATCGCATAAAGAATCACGTTTTTTATTTTTTGGTGTTGCAACAACTGCATTAATGTAGAACGTAAACTATATGATATTTTGCTGATGTTTTTGAAGAAAATTATTGTTGTAGAAGAAGAATATTTTTGGAGAAGAAGAAACTGCTTTAAAATCGTTTGAGAGAAATTAGGGGTCATTGATATCCTTTAGTAACTACCATCTATTTTAAAGGGAATTTTTTTTTACCAAAAATAGAAAACACGTTTTCTAAGAAATTCTATTTTTATTTTTATTTCTTACAAAAAAAATATTTATAAGTTGCAAACTAAAAAAAAATGTTGTAACTTGCATTAAACAATTTAATATTGTATATTTAGGTTTTTTTTCCCTATAATATACAGTGAGAAAAGAATCTAAAGAGAAAATGGTCAAATACCCCCCTCCCCCCAACCTTTACCCCGAATCTCAACTACACACTCAACCTTTAAAGGTAACCTATTACCCCCTGAACTTATCTTTACCAAATTTATTACCCCCAGGTGATGATGTGTCACTGGACATGACTACACGCGCCCATAGGCACGTCAGTTGACTTTTTTACGCTGACATGACCAAAATTTATTTATTTATTTTATTCATTTTTAATTATTATCATTCTTTATTCTTTTTCTTTTTTTTCTTCTTTTTCTTCTTCTTCTACTTCTTCTTCTCTTCTTCTTCTTCTTCAAGAAATCAATAATGGCATCTTCAAGAACTCAACAATGGAATTCAATCCAAAATTAATTTATCAAACTTACATACTCATTAACTGAATTACCATACCAAGAATCATCGTTCTCATGAAATTACCATCAATTTTTTTTCCTTCTTCTTCTTTAAGAACTCAACAATGGCATCCAATCCAAAACTAATTTATCAAACTAATTCTCAGTGGTTATAGCTTTGACATATTCGAGAAGTTGAAGCCAAATATAATAGAAGATATTGATGATATGCTTGGTTATGACATTTTCAACTTCTCAAGAACTTGAGGAATCCATATGACTGGCACCATATTCCATTTTGGTCTCTCACATTGAGAATTTTCTACAAACAATTTTGGGTTCAGCTAGTACCAATGAATTTTCTTGTGTTTCCATTGCAAAAAGATCTCTTATAGTAGTAGGCTTTTTCTCAAGCGTGTATTTCTTCTTGTGTCTTCTTATCTTTCTCTTCATTGGAGGCGCATCAGAATAAATGACCACTGTAATAGTTTATGATTGTGATTCTGATTTTGCAAGTGTGACTGAGGTACACTAAAAAATTATGCAAGCTTGAAGCATTAAGGTATGTGGAATGGAAAAAATGGAAATGGAAAAAGAATGAAGGAGGAAGGAAAAAGAACTTGAAAAAATGTCGCATGCATCACACCACATTTGCAATGACTAGTTGTCAGTTTTTGAGAGTGTAATAATTCCACTTTAAAATAGTTCAGGGGATAATAATTCCACCTTAAAATAGTTTAGAGGGGTAATAGGTCACCTTTAAAGGTTGAGTGTGTAGTTGGAATTTGGGAAAAAGGTTGGAGGGGTATTTGACCATTTTCTCGAATCTAAATAAACATCCTTAGATAATTTAATGTAACATATAGCAAAACTTTTTAGATTGCAACTTATAGCAAATTTTTGGTATAAAAAAATATTTTAATCAAAAATACAAATTACATGTAAGGAAAAAAAGATTTCATACCCATAAAAAAGATGACAATTATTATCAGGATATCAATCATCCCCTTTTTTCTCTCTAAAATAGTTTTCTCGTTCTTTAACCATACCGTTTTCTCCTACTTCATTAGCAATCATATGATTTTTCTCCAATCTTCATTATCAAATATACCATTTTTCTTCTTCGTTGCAATTTAAAAAAAAATGATTCGGCCTTATTTTCTTCTTCTTCTTCTTCTTCTTCTTCTTCTTCTTCTTCTAAAAAGATATTGATATAAGTATTTTATTTACATCGAACTTCATATTAAGAGGCACTGCAACTTAATGAAAGTGGATACTAATAGTTTGCGTACTATGCTTGTAATGCATGGGGGAAGATAGGATGTGACAAATATTTTATTATTTTAGTGACATATTGTGTGATTTTTTTGTATTATGCGATTGTCAAAATTTTTGTAACTAAATACAATTGAAATAAAAGACAAACAAACATAAGTCAAATCGTTTTCATACCTTAATTCATTAAGATTATGTTATTCTTGTTGTTTTAAGTATAAACGGCTATCATAGTTTTTTTATTTTTGATTTATTTTATGTGTATGTTTTGTGAGTTTTAAAATATGTTTTAATTTTCTAATTTCATATCGTTATCGATTGTTGAGCATTGATTTGTTAATATTATGTATTATGTTTGCAAGTAGACCTAAAAAAAATTATGTTGAAGGGATTATTTATGATGCGAATAGCAAGTAAATGGGATGGATAAATGCGATGGCAAAATAACTCAAGATTGATGTTAACTCAACCCAAATTGAGATTAAGTTCTAGATGCGCACCAATGATCATACACAATCATACAGTAGTAATGGTGTATCTAGATTAAAAAAGAACTATTTTTGATTTCTTTATTAAATATTCATTGTATATAACAACTAAATATATGTCAATGGATATTACAGAAAATAATAAAAGATCCGTTATTTATGTTGGTATTGAATGTGAAGTGGCAGAATCTATACTAACGGATTCAATTTAATTTATTGAATTAATTCTAGTGGATGAAATTTTGGGTGAAGATAGAGTTAAGATAATTTAAGAAGCTACAAATATGAAAAATAATAAATCAAATTTACAAAGACAAAGAAACACTTTTTAAAGTTATGAATCTGCACGCATTTGTGAATCAACTCTCATTTCGGATAGAAAGATCTCATGCCACCAGGTAATAAATATGGAATGTTATGTTTTTCTCCAAAGGTTACATATATGTGTTTTGTATTAATCTTACATATTAATTGACCTGTTGAATGATTTATAAATATGTACAACTATTATCTAATTTGTGTTGTAAGAGATTTTACATGATTTCGTAGAGCTTCAAGTACTAATAAATCAAAGCTATTCAAAATAAGAAAGTATTGTAAAATAAGGAAGTATTGTGAAATATATGCATGCTCAATAAGAAACAAAGTTTATGCAAGATGTCAACGAATGACAAAGATGATTGCTTAATTGGTACTGCCTAATTTTGTAAACACAAATCGAATATACACATCTAATGATCTTGCCTCTGATATGTTAAAATAATATGATGTTTTGTTAAACTACAATCAGGCAAGATGTGCAAAAAATAAAGTAACTAAAATATTTTGTGGTGATTCTACTGAATCATATAAAAATCTTTCAAATTATTTATATATTTTAGAAAAACATTGTCCTGATTTTATCATTAGTTGAGAGAAAATGAAAGAAATCATTTTTTATATGCCTTTATTTTATTGGATGCTACAGTTCGTAAATGGAAATATTGCAGATTAGTTGTGGTTGTTGATAGAGCTGTTCCAAAATCACTATATAGTGGAATCATACTAAGTGCAAGCACGTTGGACCAATGAGGTAACTAATTAAGACGTTATTAGTTGATATTTAATTACAAGATAATATAAATTTATGATTATGTTATTAGTTGAAGAATGAAACTGGTATGTTTATGAAATTATTTTTCTTAGTCTAATTTGAAATAAGCTCAACTATCATATTGCATATAAATATGATATATATGCAGGTCATATATTACCACTTGATTATGCATTGGTTGATTCTGAGAATATTGCATCTTGGACATGATTTTTTGAGAAATTTAAAGAAGCTTTTGAAGAAAGAAATGAAATGTATATCGTATCAGATATGAGCGATAGCATATGAAAAGCAACATCAATAATATATCTCAATATCTCACATCATGTATGAGATGTTGAGGAACTACATAAAAAAATTGCCATAGTAAAGACATTTTCTTTTCAAAAATTTGAAGAGTTGATGGAGAGAGTGGACCAAAATTGATAGAAAAGTAAGGGTATATTTATTCAAAATTGGGTATCTAAAGGGACAATGATTTATTCTACGATAAACAGCACTTGGACTCTAATGTAAAACATAACTGAATTCATAAACATTACAAATAGAATAGCGAGAAGAATGTTTGTTGTTTCTGTGATGGATTTTATGAGGTTAACTATTGGATCCAAGAAGGAAAAACAAAATAAGAAAGAAACAAATACATTGACAGCCCTAACAAAAAAATATAATGATAATGATAATTGACATTAATTCTAAAATATGAAGGTAAAAGTTTAAATATATTACATTACATAATTTAAAAGTTCATAATTTAATATTTATGTTAGTTTGTTTACATTAAAGTACTGAAAGTAATGGAATATATTACATTGTATTACTAAAAGTTTTTTAGATGTGTTGTAACTATGTTTTGTGTATTTTTTCAGTATTTTGATTGCAATTTTTAAATATATTATTTATTTTAGTTTGTTTACATTAAAGTACTAAAAGTACTGGAATACATTACATTATATTACTGAAAGTTTTTGAGATGAGTTGAAACTATGTTTTGTGTATTTTTTCAGCATTTTCATCACGGTTTTTAAATATATGGTATAAGTATTAACAATATAATTTGTTATAGGTAAGAGCTTCAAACGAATTCTTGAATAGCACGATCGATAAAGCTGAAAGATTTATTGTATGCTACAAAGTATAAAATATAATTGTGATTGATTTCAATTAGATAAGATACGTTGTTTGCATACGATAACTGTTATTACATATCAAAATCAATATGGAGAGGACTATTTCTCATCGTAATGCAATAAACAAAAATTTTAAGCATGTTTATGCAATACCAGTTGAACCTCTTTCTCGTGAGAGTATATGAAAAGAATTTCAAGAAGTGTTGGATGAAATTGTTTTACCGCCTGATTCTAAAAGGGCACCAGGACAGCCATGTGTTGAAAGATGAAAAACACCAAATGAAGAAAAGTGTAAAAAAGATAAGGTGGCATGTTGTAGTTGCCATCAAGAGGGACATAACAGTAAAACATGCCATACACATGCACCTCAAGTTTCATAAATAATTATTCTTCTTAATTTTAATTTATTGTTAAACTTTTGTTAGGTTTTCGCATGATATTTTCAGATATTGAAAGATGTCTTTTGTTGATTTTATGAAATTTTTTGAATAAATAACAATTTCAAGTTTAGATTTAAAATAATGTAAATTTTTTGATTCTGATATTCTAGGTTGAACATGTTATGAAAATTTTGATTCATATTGTAATTACATATATGTATAGTTGTAACGCCCCGAGTCTATACCCAAATGCTAAATGGTGCTTATAACCCCGAATGACCACAAGCTAACCCATGACTGATATCTACTGTAAGCACTGAATAATACACTATAATAAATGCAAAAAAATAGGTTGAATTCTCATAAGGTTCAAAAATTTGAATACTGATAAACGATAACATCTGTAATAATAATTTGTAAAACTAAAATTGTTTGAAAGTCTAGTCTAAAAAGCCTCTAACTAAATTGTCTAAAGGTGGAGTTGATGGGACTATCCCCCAACTAACTCCATTTACTAAAATACTGAGTCTACTGAAATAATAAAATAAAAAAATATCCTCAATAGATGAGGACTCACCATTAAATCTGATAGGCTGGCTGAATCTGAATCTATCTATGCACGATCGGGAACTTGAGCGTCCGAACCTATGATATGAGATATCATAGCGCAAAGAAAGTATATACGTCAGTACGTGGAATGTACTGCTATGATAGATGAGGTAAGGCTGAATGCTAGGGCTCATATGCATGAACAATAACTAACTGAAAGATATAGAGTAACTGAATATGAGAGTACATGGATAAATGATACTGATATAACTATTGGGTATGTAATACTGTGCATATACGTGCATGTATACTGTAATTGAACTTTTCTGAATCTAAGTACTGAGTTCAGATACTGAGTAACTGATAATCTAAAGTTACTGATAACTGAATTACTGATACTGATTGACTGTATCTGACAGTCTTGATTCTATAAAATTTTGAGACTAAAACTAAAACTGTAGGAGGTAATCACCAACTGATATTCCCTAAATAAGATAAAATAACTGAGTTGGGGTCCAATCTGTATCCCCAATTGGAAGAATGTCAGAACCGTGCCACGAGAAAAGACAATGGTTGTGAGTTAACCAAACTAGCAGAAAGACATTTTGTCAAGCCTTACTGATAGAAAAACTCATGAGAGATGTGTCAACCCTTATCTGGCAGGAAGTCATCCCAACCTACGCTGGCTACATAGTTTTGTAACTCAGGGATTGCTACTAAAGGTCAAACCCTATACTAATAGAAATGCCCCCATCCCTGGATTCGGTCGGTGCTGAATCCTACTCCTAACTGAAGACACTGAACTAATCATGAGACTGCACTAGGCTTGACTAAACTGTTACTAAGCGTGTTAACTGACTGGATTGGACTAATACTGAGTTTCTCTAGGTTTTGTAACTGACTGAGTACTATTGATCGTGACATGACTGATACTAATCTATAACTGATACTGGCTCTAGGTACACTCCTAGATTATCGGGTATTAAATACCCCCAGGACTCATTAACATGAAAATTAAAGCATAATATGATCTTGCAAAGCATAACAATGCACACTTGTTCATAATTCATCTATAGAGATATTTTATCAAACTCCTATAGGGCATAAGCTTGTACATATATTAACATGGCATGATTTTATCAATTTATTCACATGGACATTCTATCAAACACTTGGGGAGAACAACTTAATGTACATAATCATCGGTAACATATAAGCATGGAAACTACAGTGCCCAAACTTGTAATTTCATGGGTTTAACATACAATTTATATAATTCCCCCTAAATGTTATTCTACTTTCATGAATCTTATCATAGTCATGGATTTAAAACCCAAGTTCACATCATAGATAATTAATCACTTTGTAAATTCAAGGGTTTATCTAGATAATCACTTATTCATCACACATGCTATTCAATTTTACGAAACTTCCACTTAGATCATTGAATGAAACCCAACTAATATCATGAACATGAATTCAATATAATTCAAACATAGAAATCATAAATCTGAGATCTTGTATGTTTAAAAAGGGATTCTTGGACTCTGTGGGTGAAAGGAACCCATATATGAACACCTAACATAATTGGGTATATAAATCTTGAAGGTTCTTGGAGGATCTCTTATGTTTGTTCTTGATTTCTTGAACTAGGGTTTTTGCCTCTTCGAGAGAAAATATTTTATTCTTGAGAGAGAGTGAGAAAATAATGACATGTTAGGTTATTTTAGGCATAAATTTTGTCTTTAAGGCTGATCTGGGTCATGGGAAAAGACCTTATTACCACTGAAAAGTTTTTAATTTTTGTCACTAAAAATCTTGATTTGGGCACCTGGCGCGATGCGGAGCTATCGCACCATGTCATTGGAAAATGATAATTCGAAATTGGGGGCCTGACGCATCGCGGTAGAATCGCGGTGCCCCTTTGATTCTGAATTTTAAACTCAAGGCGATGCGGTAGAATCGCGTTGGAACACTGGAAAAAGACAATTGTGAACTAGTCCTGTGGCGCGATGTGCCAATATCGAGATGAAGCACTGAAAAGTGACAATTTCCATTTGGATTGGATCCGTGGCACGCTAACGTTCTAGGTGGTATACTGTCTTACAAAAATTGTTCTAACTCTTTACCCGGGTATCAAATTTTGGTGAATTTTTTATAGTTGGAAAGATAATTCAATTTCTACTCAATATTAGGCTCTAAACTGAAAAATACTGAGTATTTAAAAAATTTTATATTGGATGACTCATGTACTAAGACTTAAATTAAGCTAGAAAAATATGGGGTATTAGAATATCTCCCCCTTGGGAACATTCATCCTCGAATGAGACTAATTAAGCTGAGAAATGATGATAGACTGAGTTTACACATTGAACATGCACGAATGAAACATGACTATATGACTGAAACTATTGATACACTGAGTTTACATACTGACCATGCATATTTGATACACGAAATACATGACTGAACTAATCCATGAATGCATAACTAAACGTGCAACGGTAGGGAATACCAAGATTATAACTGTAACTGAACATAGAACTGAGTAAATCAAAGGAAGTTTATTACCTTAGGCTGGGAATACTGATGAATCTGAGATCATTTACTGGACATGTATGAACGGGAACATGATAACATTACTGAGTCTAAACCATGATATATGAACTGAATATCATGAGCTTCATGCATAAATCTGATACCCGGGTAAGAAATTATGGCTAATTTAAGACCTAGTCGTAAAACTGTGTCATTTTAGTACTTGGCACATCGCGGAGAGGGTCGATTTGACAATTGTCAAATTCCAGTGGAACTCCATGATATTGGCACGTCGCGCTGAGGTTCCAAGTCCCAACCATTAGGAAAATGCGGTGGCTCCGCGTCGCGGTGACTCCCAGTTTACCAATTGTCAATTTTCAATAAGTCGCCACGATAAGTGGCGCGTTGCGGTGACCCCTTAAATCGGGTTCCCAATTTAATTTTTCCAGCTTCGTATAGATGTTAAAGGGGCATTTTAGACTTTTTCCAAGCCTATAAAATAGTGCAAACACCAAATCAAAGTCATTTGTAATCATCCTATGAGGTTTTTCTCAAGTTTTCTCTCATCAAAAACCCTAAGTATCCAAAACCTCTTCCAAAAATCTCATCCACCATGGATTTTCTAAATTGAGTCAAGATTCAAGGTTCCCAAGTCAAGGGCCTCAAGAACCCTCATTCAAGAGACGAATAGAGTTCCAAAAGTGAGAGTTCATCCAAAGCTTCTAATTCAAGGTATGTGGGATTTTGAACAAGGGTAACCCTTTCACCCTTGTGCCCAAAAGGCTTATTTACATCACGAATTTCCTGAAATCTATGAGGTTTTTACATGAATTTAAATTGGGGTTTTCCACCCATTATTATTGAATGCATTATCTTGATATTTCTAATGAATTAAGAGTCAAATGGCATGATTTCTGCATGTTTTATTTTGAATTTACAGCTGGGTATAAACCCCATGATTTTACTCCTTGAGAAGCTAATATTGGCAATGTTGAGATATTGAAGCATATGACTATATTGAGATTTTGAGATAAATTGCTGAAATTCTCAGATTTCCACATAATTTATGAATCTGTATGCTATATATTATGCTTTTGATGAGCTTTAACTTGAGATTGAATTATGGGTTAGTAAACCTCATTTGAGACTTGTGAAATTATGAACTCTTATGCTATAAGCACCCATGATTTGAGTATTTTGAGATGATTGAGAAATGAATTGACCTAATGGTCCGAAAGCTTTGAAATCCACTTCATCTTATGAGATTATCGATTTGATTATTGGGTTTGTGGTAAACCATGACATTATTCTAAAAGTGGATTTTTATGAGATCAGCACAGATAATCTAAAGAGAGCATTACTTAGCACCGAGTGGGTAAGTCACTACGGTTTCTTACCCTAAAACTATATGCCACCATAGGTTGGGCCTAAGACCGAGTTTATGATGATTATGATTGGCCTCGAGTTCGAGTTTCGTTTAGTGATCACTAGACCTAGGTTATACTCCCTGGAAAGAGTATGACGCTCCTCCCCAACATGGGGTCTCCTCCTTAGGAGGACAAAATGTTGGACTCCATGTAGCTCGCATAGTTTAAGTCAGTTACGAGAACCTCCCTTGCCCTTTAAACTTTGAGATCAAATACTTATTTTCCTTTCCTATAAGCTATTTTCCTAAATGGTTGAATTGCAAAGATGTTCCCTAACTAAAGTATTTTCTCGATGTTAGTTATTTTTCCTAAATGAAAGTATCTTTCCTTGTTATAGTACCTTTCATAAAGCTTTAAGATAAGTTGTATCCATAAACTAGAATGCTTTTCCATTTGAGATAGAATGATTTCCCTAAAGCTTGAAATGAAATATTTTCCTAAGATGAGTGAAATGCCTTCAGGTATGTTTTCAAGTCATATGATTTCGAATTCCAAGTATATGAGTTCTAAATAGTTATGAAATATTGAGCATTGAGAAGGTTTTACTCTCCATGAGACATATGCATGAGTTGAAAGTATTGTTCAAAATAAGAGAAGAATTCTAATTTTTAAGGTTAAAGAGTGATGACGCATAAGATTTGTGTTGCATGCCGTATTTTATACTTGTTCAAGCCATGTGAGTCATCTCATTTTGCATACATGGGTTGATTGAAGAAGATCGGTACTATTTTTATACATATCCATTCAGCCCCGCATACTCAGTACAATACAAAGTACTGATTCACATATATGTCTATGTGCTACATTTTCTTATAATATAGGTTCAGGTACTCAGTCCCAGCCTCATTCGTGATTCTTCGAGTACCTTGCCTACATTTTCTGTAGTGGTGTGTCCTCATGGTTTGAGGGCCGATCTTTAGATATTTTCTGTATTTGAGAGACTATGTTTTATCTTCAGTTCATTTCAAGTCAGCTAAGGACCTGTTCCAACGGCTCTCTCATTTTTGACTCGTAGAGGTTTTGTCAGACTAGTATCAGACTTGTGATGTGTCTAGGGTTTGGTATTGTGGTTTTGTTGAGGTTTCTCTGCATTGTGGTCATATGGACCGAGTAATTTTCCCGTATTTCCTTTCATGTCATATGACTATGCTAGTGTTGAGTCTATTTCATCTTGACTTGAGTGTTATTGGTAGAAACCAGCTCTAAGGGTTAGCTTGGGGCTACTTGTAGCCTTAAGCACCGTGTGACGTCCCAGGAGGCGATTTTGGGTCGTTACACCAGCCATCTAAATCTAATTTAGTAGCCAAATCTGACATATTCGAGATAAATCACACCAAGCCACAGTCAAAAAATATCTGAAAGAAAACAATCACCACAGGGATAACCATCGACTAAAAATGCAAGCAACAAACTCTACATCAGCTAGAGGATATGAAATATAGCCACAAACTAGGAATCATGCCAAAGGATAAATAATCGATTGAAAATGCAAATAACTCACTCCATAGCCGCTGGAGGGCATGAACTATCCGAGCATACTTAAAAAATTCCCAAAGCTGAAAACCTCACCAATATTGGTAAAAACTCCAGCAACTCGGACAAATACAACTTGAGCCGACAACTAATAAATCTAGCACTCCATTTAAGCAAAGAATAGCCACAGACACATATCAGCAAAGAGAAACACTCAATCAATCCTCATTAGGTCTTACAAACTCTGAAATAGAGATTACCTAAATCCACTCAAGTAGGACAATCTCCACTCGATCCATCTAATAATCACATTATCACAGAAGAAATATACCAGTCTCGAAACCAAGGTCATATCCAAGACCGCCATTACAAAATTAATAACTCAGGATGAAGGATTTCCAATTTTCTAACTTAAGAAGCGATCACAGGAAAGGCCACCTGCCTCTAACTCTCTAACTCTACTTAAGGCAAAACCATATCATAAGGAAAGAAGCATACAATCTCCACACTAGTAACAAGGTCAAACCATCATAAGGGAATGAACCTAAATAAGCTAAGAGGTGAATCCACAACATCTCAGTCTCAAAACCACTATCGACCGATAAATAGCCACAAACAAAGAACGAACCCAATAATTCGTCAAGCTCAAAATGGGCTATATCGAAAAGAATAGCCAATATGAAAACCTTCACAACCTAAAAGGAAAGTCTAACGTCCCAAACTCAAAAATAGGCGATACAACTAAATCACCGACCCTAGAATCATATTAGCACCACAGAAGGTCAACCTTTTTTCGATATCACAATACATCCCCAAATCAATTTAATACAGTTAACCAAGAGGGAACACAGTCAACCTCATTGCGCTAGGGGAAAAAAATCATCAAATTAGGCTATATCTACTTAAGCAACTAAACAATATCACAAGAAAATAAAAGTCTAACTAGATAACACTAGTCTATACAGCTACCCAGCAAGGATCAAATTCATCAAGTAACAACATTAAGTAACACTATTAAGCAATAGAAATAACCTCATGTAGTGGTAGTAATAGCAACAGTAATATCAATATCAACATATAGAACAAGCGATACCAAAATGAACATCAATATCATGTACCACTCAAGGGCGACAATAAGGTCGATGTGCCAAGATAAAAGGGACTCGAACCCAAAAACTACACCTATTGGGGAAATTATAAATACAAATCTACTTCATCCAGTACTAAAATAAATAAATCACGGAGTAGTAACATAATCATGAATTTAATAATATGGTATATAATGCCCGATATCAATTCATCAAGGTTTATAATCATCAATGGGTATGAAACCCACAATATACATAATAAGACATAAATGTGGGAAATAAAATCACATTAATCGTGGTGACATCCGCAACCATATACCTAATGGGCATAGGGAAAAGTAAATCTTAGCAGGTCCAACTCAAATCAACCACCTGAATCATCAACTGAGGTGACACATATACTATCTATAGCTGAATATGCCACAACATCACAAGGTTGATCTGAATTAGCTAAATAACTGGAAATCCCTTGTCGAGGACACTCCCTAGACTAGTAGTCATTCTCTCTACAGTCGTAGCAACTCCTAAAGTATCAATATGGAGAGAACACAAACTGAGACACTAAGAGAAATCTACAAAATTATGTCCACACTTTTAAAATCATAGCATGTCTCAGGAACTCTAGGCTGGTGAGGAACCATGCTAATCCTTGGTAATTATCTTACTCATACCTAGGGCATTCTCTGAACCAGTGTCTCATCATGACACAACCAAACCAAAATCCTGGAATACTTTGAGATACGCCCCTCATAATCCAGAATTATTGCCATGGCCTAAAGAACCATACCACACTCCGCAGGTCTGATGGGGACTTTACCTACTATGATCATCACAACTAATCTGAGAACTACTCATAGTATGGAATACAGTCTACAAAGATTTTATGGGCTGTAGGTAAAGCTGAATTTTACCTAAAGGATCCTCACTCCCAAATAAAATACCAATAACACTAAATTGATGGCATGTCTCTTGCCTCCATTTCCATAAGTCTCCATATATTCTTTTTATAGTCCTCTCATAATCAACAACCTAAGGAAAGGAAGATTCAGCTGCTATCAAGTGCTTTGGCGCTAAATAGGGTGATAATACTAACACATCCATGCACCAATATCTAGCTCAGAAGAATATAGTATAGGAAATGCCTGGACCACTCGAGAAATTCAATATCATACCTAAAACAAGTAAAGAACCTTGATGAACACCAATAGACCCAACTTTGGTTTGAGAACTGCCCAATAAATCAAACACTATCCATGGCTCAGAGGGATCTACAATATGACTCGAATTCCCAATGCTAAACTTTAAAGGTTGAAGTAGTCAAGAGCTTTATTAGAGCTTAAGTTGGCCCAAATCTTTTTTGGTTGTTGCTGAAGATCTTAAATATCTATCTCTGAATCTTTAGTCCGATGTTGCGCTAAAGCTCTAGAAATATGTGTTGAAGTCTCATTTACATGTGTCAACAATATTGCATTGTCCTTCTGAGATAGAATAGAGTCAAAGAATGTGTTCGAGGTTCATAGGAATGCAGTCACACAATAAGGATTCAAGAAGTAAATTTCCTAAAATGTCACTGTAGCCTCCTGAAGATAGGTTATGGTCATCTCTGTACTGATCCGCAAGACTCTTCTAAACACTTAGCTCTTATACTAATACACCGGTGAAACGTAGATCTAATACCAATTTGTCACGACCCAATTTATTAGGCCATAATGGCACCTACTATAACCCACCAGTAGGCAAGCCAACCCGTAGTCTGTAAGGGCTCATAACTGACTACTCAGTAATATAAGAAAAAGAAAGAGAAATAAGTAAAATAAAAATAAGAAAATAATAAAATCCCAAAACTTAGCGGTATCTATACAAGAGCTTCTAATATAATAAGAGTACAAAAGTGAAATATAGAGGGAGATTCACTGATACAACTTATCTTTAAATACAACATAGAGACTAGTCCAACACATAAAAGAGAGATAAGTGATACTCCGAATGTTAGGAGCTCACTCTAAGTCTATGAACCATGGCTGCTACGCACGATACACATATCAAAAATGATAACCCGTACTATGATCTACAGGCTGTAGAAGTGTAGTATGAGTACCAAACAAATGGTACTCAATAGGCAACTGCCAACTGAGCTCCAAAAGAAAGTAGATATATACCACATAAAATAGAATGGAAACGACACCCATAGGTCAGAAATCACATAACTCGCCAATGAGATAATAAGGGACAACTATCCTATTCAAGTCCAAGAATCTAACATATAAGACTAAGGAAGTATCAGGGTGAACTATCCTATTCCATCCACATTCAATAGTTTTCAATACTATACCATACATCCCAGTCCAATAAATGTAATAAAGAGCAAAAAAAATATATATAGCAATATAAAAGGCCAAAAAATGAATATACAATATAAACAAACAAAAAAGGGACAACCGTAGTAACATAGCTACATATAGGTAAATATATATATATATATATATATATATTTATATACATATAAACATAAGGTCGCCTCAAAGAATAACCTAAATCATCATATCCTCATTCCATGACCTCATTATAATCGTACCAGTATTCAACTCTATCATGCTTGAGGCTTCTAATCCACATGGCTAGACATGAAATAATCATGTATAAAAATACAATCATACGATAGAAGAGGATAAAAATATACCTCAAATGTCAATACCAGATCAACGACCAATCTGTCATAAGCTAGCCATAATAATGATAATAACAATATCAATAATACCACAAATATCCAAAACTCTGGAAAATCAAATACCTAGTCAATCCTATGCTTACCCCAACCACCCCAAGCTTGGAAGGATCAATCAACGTAAAACAACACAAGGCTGGTTCATCACTCATTTATATGCAACTGACACATTCCGACTGATAGACATAGGCGCATACTAGTAATAGGCAATGCATATGTAGGAATGAATACAAGGTACACAGTTAATATCACAATCCTATCTTCATAACTATCTCAATTTTAATTGCATCATTAAGACCATCATCAGCGTAATCAACCTCCATCCTTGTCGGGTATCAATAGATCCTCACAGTATCCTCTGGCTTTGCCTGGTATCAATATCATCATCACAATATTCTCTGGTCTTGCCGGGTATCAATATTATCACAATAGTATCCTCCGTACTCGAAATAGGTATATATATATCATCATAATCTTCAATACATATATATAGATATATAACAAGTACACGGACTCTAATTGTGGCTGACAGAGTATAAATCCATAAGTCTGTTGCCCGAAATAATTTTTGGGACTAAATTATTATATAAGTGTAGAAAGGGTAAGAATATCCCAGACCGAAGTAAGTGATAAGGTCGAATCATGGAGAATTATTAGCCTAACCATTTCTTCACGTAATCATTATTCACTAAATAGCCAATATTTATCACCTAATTAAGATTCACCACTAGATCATAATCGTCAATTAACTAATATTTATTTTTAATGGTCATAATCTCACTAGTAACCATATAGAAAAGACCACTAACCATCATTTAGATAATTTTTTTATCTATAGAATAACACATTTTATTATCTAGCATCATTAATACTCAAATCCTTATTTAACAACAAATTGACATCATAAACTTAGTCATCACTAGCAACAAATCTTCACCAATGCTAACCCTGCCATCATCATTAGCCACATATCATACATAATCGTTAGATACCATATTTTAACTAGATAAAGTTCATTAACTAGTATATTAGATTTCTAACCATCAAGTACTATAGTCACTTAATAGACAACTGACTCATACCTAGACTAAACTTTATTCAGGAACAGTCATAAGATCGTGTTTCAGCTGGAATCACATCAATCAAAGATATAATAATTAAAAATATACTGAATCTATGCATGACATCACCAGTATTCAATCAGTGGAATAATAAGAGTCATACTGCATCTTCCTCTATCCCATAACGGAGAGATGTATAATAAACATACACACATACATATATCTATATTCAATAACCATATCCTTTATAAAGATAAACACTTCCCGGATATTCAATCAATATCAAAAACATGACCTTTCGCTCAATAACATATCTGAAATAAGCTTAACATCATAATCACGGCCTTAGGCTCGTATATATATATTTGAAACTCATATCAATAAACTCATATTATTGTATTGTGTTTTTGAACAATAAATATTTTCTTCGAATTTGAAATTTGCATATGTACCTTTTAAATTAATACAAAATAAATAAAATATAATTAAATTAAGATAATTTGATCCCACATAATTTCATGTATGCAATCAAAAGAAGATGAATATTGAAAAATATTGACCTTAGCTATTAATTAATAATTAAGATTAGAATGCATATGAGAATGCATCTCACTTATCATAAACAATCCTAGTAGTGTTTTGATTTATATTTTCACTAGTTAAATTGTATAAAGAATCACGTTTTTTATTTTTTGGTGTTGCAACAACTGCATTAATGTAGAACGTAAACTATATGATATTTTGCTGATTTTTTGAAGAAAATTATTATTGAAGAAGAAGAATATTTTTGGAGAAGAAGAAACTGCTTTAAAACCGTTTGAGAGAAATTAGGGGTCATTGATATCCTTTAGTAACTACCATCTATTTTAAAGGGTATATTTTTTTTACCAAAAATAGAAAACTCATTTTCCAAGAAATTCTATTTTTATTTTTATTTCTTACCAAAAAAATATTTATAAGTTGCAAACTAAAAAAAATTGTTGTAACTTGCATTAAACAATTTAATATTGTATATTTAGGTTTTTTTTTCTCTATAATATACAGTGGGAAAAGAATCTAATTAAACATCCTTAGATAATTTAATGCAACATATAGTAAAACTTTTTAGATTGCAACTTATAGCAAATTTTTGGTATAAAAAAATATTTTAATAAAAAAAATACAAATTACATGTAAGGAAAAAAAGATTTTATACCCATAAAAAAGATGACAATTATTATCAAGATATCAATCATCCCTTTTTTTCTCTCTGAAATAGTTTGCTCGTTCTTTAATCATACCATTTTCTCCTACTTCATTAGCAATCACATGATTTTTCTCCAATCTTCATTATCAAATATACTCTTTTTCTTATTCATTGCAATCTAAAAATAAAAATATTCACCCTTATTTTCTTATTATTCTTCTTTTTCTAAAAAGATATTGATATAAGTATTTTATTTACATCGGAGTTCATATTAAGAGGCACTGAAACTTACTGAAAATGGATACTAATAGTTTACATACTATGCTTGCAATGCATGGAGGAAGATAGGATGTGACAGATATTTTATTATTTTAATGACATATTGTGTGATTTTTTTGTATTATGCGATCTTCAAAATTTTTATAACTAAATACAATCGAAATAAAAGATAAATAAACATAAGTCAAATCATTTTCATACCTTAATTCATTAAGATTATGTTATTCTAGTTGTTTTAAGTATAAACGGCTATCATAGTTCTTTTTTTTTTTTTATGTGCATATTTTGTGAGTGTTAAAATATATTGTAATTGTCTAATTTCATAGCGTTATCGATTGTTGATCATTGATTTATAAATATTATGTATTATGTTTGCAAGTAGACCCAAAAAACATTCTGATGAAGGGATTATTTATGATGCGAATAGCAAGTATAAGGGATGGACAAATGCGATGATAAAATAACTCAAGATTGATGTTAACTCAACCCAAATTGAGATTAGGTTCTTGATTATTGATAGATGCCCACCAATGATCATACACAATCATACAGGTGTAATGGTGTATCTTGATTAAAAAAGAATTATTTTTGATTACTTTATTAAATATTCATTGTACATAACAACTAACTATATGTCAATGGATATTACAGAAAATTATAAAAGATTCGTTATTTATGTTGGTAACAACACAAATAACGAATTGAATGTGAAGTGGCAGAATCTATACTAAACAGATTCAGTTTGATTTATTGAATTAACTCTAGTGGATGAAATTTTGGGTGAAGATAGAGTTAAAATAATTTAAGAAGCTACAAATATGAAAAACAGTAAATCAAATTTACAAAGACAAAGAAACACAATTTAAAGTTATGAATCTACACGCATTTGTGAATCAGTTCTCATTCTAATTGGAAAGATCTCATGCCACCAGGTAATAAATATGGAATATTATGTTTTTATACAAAGGTTACATATATGTGTTTTGTATTAATCTTACATATTAATTGACTTGTTGAATGATTTATAAATATGTACAACTATTATCTAATTTTTGTTGTAAGAGATTTTACACGATTTCATAGAGCTTCAAGTACTAATAAATCAAAGGTGTTCAAAATAAGAAAGTATTGTGAAATACATGCATGCTCAAGAAAAGACCAAGTTTATGCAAGATGTCAACGAATGACAAAGATGATTGCTCAATTGGTACTGCCTAATTTTGTAAACACAAATCGAATATACACATCAAATGATCTTGCCTCTAACATGTTAAACTAATATGATGTTTTGTTAAACTATAATCAGGCATGATGTGCAAAAAATAAAGTAACTAAAATATTTTGTTCTGATTCTACTGAATCATATAAAAATCTTTCAAATTATTTATATATTTTAGAAAAACATTATCCTTATTTTGCCATTAGTTGAGAGAAAATAAAAGAAATCATTTTTGATATGCCTTTATTTGATTGGATGCTACAGTTTGTAAATGGAAATATTGCAGATCAATTGTGGTTATTGATAGTGCTTCTCCAAAATCACTATATGGTGGAATCATACTAAGTACAAGCACGTTGGACCCATGAGGTAACTAATTAATACGTTATTAGTTGATATTTAATTACAAAATAATATAAATTTATGATTATGTTATTAGTTGAAGAATGAAACTGGTATGTTTATGAAATTATTTTTCTTGGTCTAATTTGAAATAAGCTCAACTATCATATTGCATATAAATATGATATATTTCCAGGTCATATATTACCACTTGATTATGCATTGGTTGATTCTGAGAATATTGCATCTTGGACATGATTTTTTGAGAAATTTAAAGAAGCTTTTGAAGAAAGAAATGAAATGTATGAAATGAAATGTATATCATATCAGATATGAACGATAGCATATGAAAAGCAACATCAACAATATATCTCAATATCTCACATCATGCATGACATTTGTGGGGCAATACAAAAAAGAATTTTCAAAAGAATGTTGAGGAACTACATAAAAAAATTGCCATAGCAAAGACATTTACTTTTCAAAAATTTGAAGAGTTGATGGAGAGAGTGGAACAAAATTGATAGAAAAGTAAGGATATATTTATTCAAAATTGGGTATCTAAAGGGACAATGATTTATTCTACGATAAAAAGCACTTGGACTCTAACGTAAAACATAACTGAATCCATAAACATTACAAATAGAATAGCGAGAAGAATGTTTGTTGTTTCTGCGATGGATTTTATGAGGTTAACTGTTGAATCCAAGAAGAAAAAACAAAATAAGAAAGAAACAAATACATTGACAGCCCTAACAAAAAAATATAATGATAATGATAATTGAAATCAATTCTAAAATATGATGGTAAAAGTTTAAATATATTACATTACATAATTTAAAAGTTCATAATTTAATATTTATGTTAGTTGTTTACATTAAAGTACTGAAAGTACTGAAATATATAACATTGTACTACTAAAAGTTTTTTAGATGTGCTGTAACTAAGTTTTGTGTATTTTTCAGTATTTTTATTGCAATTTTTAAATATATTATTTATTTTAGTTTGTTTACATTAAATTACTAAAAGTATTGGAATATATTACATTATATTACTGAAAGTATTTGAGATGTGTTGAAACTATGTTTTGTGTAATTTTTCTGCATTTTCATCACGGTTTTTAAATATATGGTATAAGTATTAACAATATAATTTGTTGTAGGTAAGAACTTCAAACGAATTCTTGAATAGCATGATCAATGAAGCTGAAAGATTTATTATATGTCTACAAAGTATAAAATATAATTGTGATTGATTTCAATTAGATAAGATACATTGTTTGCATACGATAACTGTTATTACATATCAAAATCAATATGTAGAGGACTATTTCTCATCGTAATGCAATAAACAAAAATTTTAAGGATGTTTATGCAATACGAGTTGAACCTCTTTCTCGTGAGAGTATATGAAAAGAATTTCAAGAAGTGTTGGATGAAATTATTTTACCGCCTGATTCTAAAAGGGCCCCAGGACGGGCATGTGTTGAAAGATTAAAAGCACCAAATGAAGAAAAGTGTAAAAAAGATAAGGTGGCATGATGTAGTTGCCATCAAGAGGGACACAACAGGAAAACATACCATACACATGCACCTTAAGTTTAATAATTATTTATTCTTCTTAATTTTAATTTATTGTTAAACTTTTATTAGGTTTTCGCATGATATTTTCAGATATTGAAAGATGTCTTTTGTTGATTTTATGAATTTTTTTGAATAAGTAACAATTTCAAGTTTAGATTTAAAATAATGTAAATTTTTTATTTCTGATATTATAGACTGAACATGTTATGAAAATTTTGATTCATATTTTAATTACATTTATGTGTACTTGTAATGCCCCAAGTCTGTACCCCAAACGCTAAATGGTGCTTACAAACCCGAAGGATCAAAAGCTAATCCATGACTGATATCTACTATGAGCGCTGAATATTACAGTATAATAAATGCAGAAAAATAAGCTGAATTACCATAAGGTTCAAAAATTTGAATACTGATAAACGATAACATCTGTAATAATAATTTGTAAAATTGAATACTGTTTGAAAGTCTAGTCTGAAAAGCCTCTAACTGAACTATCTGAAAGTGGAGTTGATGGGACAATCCCCCAAATAACTCCATTTACTGAAATACTGAGTCTACTGAAATAATAAAATAAAAAAATATCATCAATAGATGAGGACTCACTACTAAATCTTATATGCTAGCTGAATCTAAATCTATCTATGCACGATTGGGAACCTGAGCGTCCGAACCTATGATATGAGACATCATAGCGCAAAGAAAGTATATGCATCAGTACGTGGAATGTACTGGTATGATAGATGAGGTAAGGCTGAATGCTAGGGTTCATATGCATGAACAATAACTGACTGAATGATACAGAGTAACTGAATATGAGAGTACATGGATAAATGATACAGATGTAACTATTGGGTATGTAATGATGTGCATATACATGCATGTATACTATAATTGAACTTTTCTGAATGTGAGTACTGAGTTCAGATACTGAGTAACTGATAATCTAAAGTTACTGATAACTAAATTACTGATACTGATTGACTGTATCTGATAGTCTTGATTTTATAAAACTGAACTAGTTTTATTCTTAGACTAAAACTGAAACTGTAGGAGGTAATTACCTAACTGATATTCCCTAAATAAGATAAAATAACTGAGTTGGGGTCCAATCTATAATCCCAATTAGATGGATGTCAGTAACGTGCCACGAGAAAAGACAATGGTTGTGAGTTAACCCTAACTAGCAGGAAGATATTTTGTCAACCCTCACTGACAAAAAAACTCATGAGAGATGTGTCAACCTTTATCTAGCAGGAAGTCATCCCAACCTACGCTGGCTACGTAGTTCTGAAACTCAGGGATTGCTACTAAGGGTCAAACCCTATACTAACAGAAATGCCCCCATCCCTGGATTTGCTCGGTGCTGAATCCTACTCCTAATTGAAGATACTGAACTAATCACGAGACTGCACTAGGCTTGACTGAACTGTTACTAAGCGTGTTAACTGATTAGATTGGACTAATACTGAGTTTCTCTGAGTTTTGTAACTGACTGAGTACTATTGATCGTGACATGACTGATACTACTATATAACTGATACTGGCTCTAGGTACACAGCTAGATTATCGGGTATTAAATATCCCCAGGACTCATTAACATGAAAAGTAAAGCATAATATGATCTGGCAAAGTATAAAAATGCACACTTGTTCATAATTCATCTATAGAGATATTTTATCAAACACCTATAGGGTATAAGCTTGTACATATATTAACATGTCATGATTTTATCAATTTATTCACATGGACATTCTATCAAACACTTGGGGAGCACAACCTAATGCACATGATCATCGATAACATATAAGCATGGAAACTACAGTGCCCAAACTTGCAACTTCATGGGTTTAACATGCAATTTATATAATTCCCCCTAAATACTATTCTATTTTCATGAATCTTATCATAGTCATGGATTTAAAACCCAAGTTCACATCATAGATACATTAATCACTTTGTAAATTCAATGGTTTATCAAGATAATCACTTATTCATCACACGTCCTATTCGATTTCATGAAACTTGCACTTAGATCATGTATTAAAATCCAACTAATATCATGAACATGAATTCAATATAATTTAAACATAGAAATCATAAATCTGAGATCTTGTATGTTTAAAAAGGGATTCTTGAACTCTATGGGTGAAAGGAACCCATAGATGAACACCTAACATACCTGGGTATATAAATCTTGAAGGTTCTTGGAAGATTTCTTATGTTTGTTTTTGATTTCTTGAACTAGGTTTTTGCCTCCTTGAGAGAAAATATTTTTTTCTTGAGAGAGAGTGAGGAAATAATGACATGTTAGGTTATTTAGGGCATAAATTTTGTCTGTAAGGCTAATCTGGGTCATGGAAAAAGACCTTGTTACCACTGAAAAGCTTTTAATTTTTGTCACTGAAAATCTCGATTCGGGCACCTGGCGCAATGCGCGGCTATCGCACCGTGTCACTGGAAAATGACAATTGGAAACTGGGGGCCTGGCACGTCACGGTAGAATCGCGATGCCCATTTGATTCTTAATTTTGGACTCAAGGCAATGCGGTAGAATCGTGTTGGAACACTGGAAAAGGACAATTGTGAACTAGTTCTGTGGTGCGATGTGCCAATATCGCTATGGAGCACTGGAAAGTGAAATTGTCATTTGGCTTGGATCCGCGATGCACTGACGTTCTAGGTGGTATACTGTCTTACAAAAATAGCTCTAACTCTTCACCCGGGTATTGGATTTGGGTGAATTTTATATCGTTGGAAAACTAATTCAATTTCTACGTAATGTGAGGCTCTAAACTGAAAAATATTGAGTATTTCAAAAATTTTATATTGGATGAATCATGTACTGAGACTTAAATTAAGCTAGAAAAATACGGGGCATTACAATATCTCCCCTTTGGGAACATTCATCCTTGAATGAAACTAATTAAGCTGAGAAATAGACTGAGTTTACACATTGAACATGCACAAATGAAATATGACTACATGACTGAAACTATTGATACACTGAGTTTACATACTGACCATGCATATCTGATACATAAAATACATGACTGAACTGATCCATGAATGTATAACTGAACGTGTAACGGTAGGGAATACCAAGATTGTAACTTTAACTGAACATGGAACTGAGTAAATCTAAGGAAGGATGATACCTTAGGCTGGGAATACTGATGAATCTAAGATCATTTACTGGACATGTATGAACAGGAACATGAGAACATTACTGATTCTGAAGCATGATATATGAATTGAATATCATGAGGTAAACTGATTTCTTGGATACATGTCATATGGCTGAGATTGGAACTTGAGGGACAACTTATGAGTACCCATTACTCCAAACTGGATTTGTTATGTGAAAAGAAAATGGAAGGTTTAGTTCATGGGAGCTTGGGGGATTATAATGCATCTCCCCCTTGGGATAATACGTCCCCTGTAGGATACTGACTTGGCTGAGCTACTGAGGAAAGACTGAGATGATGCACAGGGCACCTACAAACTGAATCGTAACTGCATAGCTAGGATCTGAAACTAAGGCATGATACATGAACTAGGCTGAGCTCGTAACTACTAGGATGCTCTATCTTGGAACAGTCATACTCATGAAACTTCGGATAGTTCGACTAGATGGAAAGATAGAAAACCATACGAACTTGTCCACCTGACTGCTAAACTAAATTACTAGCTTCACGGACTAACTCATATTGAAAACTTATGCTCAACTGGACCATTTCTTTGACACATTTCATACAAGGTTCTAATGACTATAGGGAGTAAAGGAATCTCGGCATGGTTTGAATAAGACATCTGAATAAGAAAATCATCACATGGCTAGAATTTTGTAATATGGGCACTGATAACTCTACCTACCAAGGTCCGAGCTAGACTGAATTCTCCCCCTAGTTTAAGCCTACTCAAATATCTAAAATGCATTTAGCCACTTACACATTATTGTGATATTCAAGCCTATCTTCATAACTACAGCCTCGTGTAAAACTAGCATACTATAATCCTTCCTTAACATAAAACATTTTCTCTCTCCCACCTAAGCAACTGCTCATCACAATATTATTTTATAAGAAGAGTTCACTGAAGGTAAAAACATTAGGACCTGAAGTATGAATGGACACTATACTGAACTTGACATTTAACTAAAGCCTGAGGAATAGAATATCAATATCATGGATTTATCAAGAGGTCAAAACTGTGGATATACATAATGATATCTGAATTTGGCTGATCATTAGGAGTGTAGCATGATTCATGGGAATTGAGCATACTATAAGGCATGAGTACATAGGTCATGAGCTACATGACCTGAGTTTGGAGTTGTTGTATTCATGGAATATGATTTGTAACACTAAGTGAACTGAAACTCCTTATACTAAGAACTGTAAGTGTACATGATTCTCGCTAACGTTTATGAATATGAGCTATGATTATAGAGCTGACATGTAAGGCATGAGTAGATATAGTGATAGATGAAGTACAAAACTTTGCACTGAGGTAAGGGCGAATTGGGCGAAAACCTCTCCCATTAATTTTCTACACATACTAACGTTATTACTAAAATCTAAAAGCCTGACTTGGTAACTTGTTCTACTATCTCCCCCTTATCTTAAAGCCATTATTGTAAAGTTGTGAACCACTTAATCAACAAATCTAAACTGAACTATCACCCCTTTATTCTAGAGTCTGGGGGAGACACTGAGGATGGCTCTACTAATATTTTGGGTCTGACACTAAAGTTGATGACTATACAGAGGTTATAAAGAAAGTGAATCCTCAGGATCTAACAAGGCATAAACATAAAGATGACAGACTCATAATGTACCCTAACTATATTAGGAGAACTTACCTGGTCATGGCGAGACTGGAGTGCATAAAATCTTTTTTGGTGTTGATCACTAGTGGTACTGGAAGTGGCACCCTACTAATTTGGGCAACCAAACTGAGCTAAAGAATGACTATGTTGACTTTGTGGATCAGCCTTAGGACAGTCTCGAACTCCGTGACCTGACTCGCCACATCCAAAACACATATCACTACCAACTCTACACACCTAGGTGATTTTTACCACATTCTTTACTAAACGGATGGGTACAACCACCGCTCCACTACCTTGATGTTTAGAGCCTATGCCTCATTCCGGTGGTCATTCCTTAACTTTGGTATTGGTGCACTAGCTGAAGATGGAGCTAGGGCTGAAAAATTTTGACTGAATTGGGGACATTTACCACCCTCTGAACCTGACTGAGCAAAACTAAAGCTACTCATTATGGCTCTCTTATTCTCTCTCTCCTTCTTCTTAAGCTTTTGCTTCTCAATTTGATGATCATGGAACATAAGCCTAGATATGTCACTCTTCTTAATTAACATCACAGTCCTACACTCATTGACCATGATATCAGATACCCCAGATATAAACTTGCTCATTCTAGATTTATTGTCTGCTAACTGAGTAAACTTGAGGGAATACTCTTTCACATTCATACTACCTTATCTGAGATTGATGAACTCTAACACCTTGGCTTCTCTCAGCTCTAAGGAAAAGAATCTATTTAGAAAAGTAGTAGCAAACTCTTCCCACTCTATGGGCTCTGCATCTGTACCCCTGTCTACCTTCCACTACTTAAACCACGTATGAGCTATATCTTATAGCTGATAGGCAGCTAACTCAGCATTCTCACTAGAAATCACTTCCATGATATTTGTGACTTTCTGAACCTGATCGAGGAACTCTTGTGGATCCTCTTCTGACTTAGATCCTGAGAATAGAGGAGGATTTATTCGAGTGAAGTCCCGAATCCTTGATGCAGCAGTATTAGCCACTAGGTTGGCCAAAATAGTAGTTGGCCATTCATTTTGAGTTGCTACTGAATTGGCTAGAGTAGTGAATGCAACTCTAAATTTTTCATAAGAGATATGCTCGTCCAGGGGATCTGCCTAAACGGGCTGAGGTGCTGACTGATTTTTGGTTCTTCTTTCATTAGTCTTTTTGGTAGGCATGTTCTGCAAATAAAAAGGAGAGAACGGATTAGACTGAGAGTTTAACTTGAGCTCATGCTCACTCACATGACATGAAAGAAGGGAAACTTTTCCTAAAACATCTCATAGCCTCATATCCATAAGTGTGGCACGCTACATACCCATGCATAAAACACTACGTGATGCGGCTTTCAAACTTCCTAGGACACTATTGAACCTTAGGCTCTGATTCCAAGTTTGTAACGCCCTGAGTCTGTACCCCAGATACTACACGGTGCTTACGACCCCAAAGAACTACAAGCTAACCCATGACTGATATCTGTTATGAGCATTGAATAATACACTGTAATAAATATGGAAAAATAAGCTGAAATAACATAAGATTTAAAAATATGAATACTAATAAATGATAACATCTGTAATAATAATCTGTAAAACTAAATACTATCTAAAAGTCTAGTCTGAAAAGCCTCTAACTAAACTATCTTAAAGTAAAGTTGATGGGATAATCCCCCAACTAACTCCATCTACTGAAATACTGATTCTACTGAAATAATAAAATAAAAAAATATCCTCAATAGATGAGGACTCGCTACTAAATCTGATACACTGGCTAAATTTGAATCTGTCAATGCACGGTCGGGAATCTGAGCATTCGAACCTATGATATGAGACATCATAACACAAAAAAGAGTATGCGTCAGTACGTGAAAAGTATTGGTATACTAGATGAGGTAAGGCTAAATGCAAGGGTTCATATACATGAACAATAATTAACTGAATGATATAGAGTAACTGAATATAAGAGTACATGGATAAATGATACTGCTGTAACTACTGAGTATGCAATACTATGAATATACATGCATATATACTATAATTGAGCTTTTCTGAAGTTGAGTACTGAGTTCTGATACTGAGTAACTAATAATCTAAATTTACTAATAACTGAGTTACTAATATTGATTGATTGTATCTGATAGTCCTGATTCTATAGAATTAAACTGAGTTCTATTCTGAGACTAAAACTAAAATCGTGAGAGGTAATTATCTAACCAACATGCCCCAAATAAGATAAAATAACTGAGTTAGGGTCCAATCTGTAACCCCAATTAGAAGGGTGTCAATACCATGCCATGGGTAAAGATAATGGCTGTGAGTTAACGCTAACTGGTGGGAAGATATTTTGTCAACCCTCACTGACAGGAAAACTCATGATAGATGTGTCAACCCTTATCTGGTAGGAAGTCATCCCAACCTACATTGGCTATGTAGTTCTGTAACTTAGAGATTGCTACTAAGGGTCAAACCCTATACTAACGGAATTCCCCCATCCTTGAGTTCGCTCGGTGCTGAATCCTACTCCCAACTGAAGACACTGAACTGATCACTAGACTGTGCTAGGCTTGACTGAATTGTTACTGAGAATGTAACTGATTGGATTGATACTGAGTTTCACTGAGTTCTGTAACTGACTGAGTACTACTGATCGTGACATGACTGATACTACTCTGTAACTTACACTGGCTCTAGGTACACAGCTGATTGTAGAGTATTAAATACCCCCAGGACTCGATAATATAAAAAGTAAAGTACAACATGATCTTTCAAAGCATAACAATGCACACTTGCTCATAATTCATCTATAGAGATATTTTATCAAAAACCTATAAGGCATTAGCTTGTACATATATTAACATGTCATGATTTTGTCAATTTATTCCGATGGACATTCTATCAAACACTTGGGGAGCACAACTTAATGCACATAATCATGGGTAACATATAAGCATGGCAATTACAATGCCCAAACTTACAATTCCATGGGTTTAACATGCAATTCATATAATTCCCCCTAAATACTATTCTATTTTTATGAATCTTATCATAGTCATGGATTTAAAATCCAAGTTAACATAATAGATACATTAATCACTTTTTAAATTCAAGGATTTATCAAGATAATTACATATTCATCACACATGCTATTCAATTTCATGAAACTTGCACTTAGTCATGGATTTCAACCCAACTAATATCATGAACATGAATTCAATCTAATTCAAATATAAAAATCATAAATCTGAGATCTTGTATGTTTAAAAAGGGATTCTTGGACTCTATGGGTGAAAGGAACCCATACAAGAACACCTAACATAGCTGGGTATATAAATCTTGAAGGTTCTTGGAGGATTTCTTGAGTTTGTTCTTGATTTCTTGAACTAGGGTTTTTTCCTCTTTGAGAGAAAATATTTTATTCTTGAGAGAAACTGAGGAAATAATGACATGTTAGGTTATTTAGGGCATAAATTTTATCTTTAAGTCTTATCTGGGTCGTGGAAAACGACCCTATTGCCACTGAAAAGTTTTTAATTTTTGTCACTGAAAAACCTAATTTGGGCACCTGGCGCGACGTGGCGCTATAGTGCCATGTCACTGGAAAATGATAATTGGAAATTGGGGGTGTGATGCGATGCGGTAGAATCGCGGTGCCCCTTTGATTCTGAATTTCAAACTCAGTGCGACGCGGTTAAATCGTATTGGAACACTGAAAAAGGACAACTATGAAATGGGCCTGGCGCGATGCGCCAATACCACGATGGAGCACTGGAAAGTGACAATTACCATTTGGCTTGGCTCCACGATGTAGTGACGTTGAAGGTGGTACACTGTCTTAAAAAATGGCTCTAACTTTTCACCGGATATCGGATTTGGGCGAATTTTATATCGTTGAAAAGCTAATTTAATTTCATACGCAATGGCAGGCTCTAAACTGAAAAACTCTGAGTATTTCAAAAATTTTATATTGAATGACTCATGTACTGAGACTTAAATTAAGTTAGGAAAATATGGGGTATTAAAATACTACAAAAGAAAAGTACATAATCGATACAAAATATTAGAATTTAATAATTATAAAATTTAAGATATCTTATTAATTTTAGTTTCAAAAATATTACTTGGTATAATCAAATATATTGAAATATAATTTATATTGTAAAGCTTTGGTTCACCAATTCAACAATTTTAAGATATTTTAAATCAACTTTAATGCAAAATATTATTATATTCAGTAACAAGAACTAGTATTATTTATAGAACATATCATATATTGAACAATTTTACAATTTGATTTAGTTGATATCATATTTAATATCAACTGAATTGTTGATTTCAACAAATATTATGTTTTACTATTTTTATATTAGCGTAGCATGAATATAGCAAATCAACTATTATAGTACTTGACATAAACTTTAATAACAAAATAATATTAGAAAAAATATGTCAAATTTAAAATAAAAAATAAAATTGTAAAATACTTAAATATCAAAATGGACTTTGTTTCGTTATGACATCGTTCAAAGAATAAAATTACTGAACAATCGAAACATAATAAACTATTTACTTCTAGAGACAATCATCATATAGCACACACAAACAACTACCATCATTCAATTTTGTTAATGACATTGAAGACTTTGAAAATTCAAAATAATTTCTCTCAAAAATTTTAAATTATTGAGTCTTCTAGTGACATTCACAGTCACCTTATTTTCACTAATTGTACTATCATTTTGCTTTTTGCTATCATAATCTCAAAGTAGTGCATCTAATGAGGTGATTGAAATCATTGAACTTGATGCTTGAAATTTCAAATACATCATTGCTAACAAATTTAGTAAAGGCACATACAAATATGTCATAATCTCTGAAACAAAAATAATCCAAAAAATAGGTATAATTATATACAATAATAAGGTAGACATTTAAAAATATGAAATGATATGCTTAGTGAAGCCTGCTAGAGAGCATCTTTCACAAGTACATATTCCAGTGGATCAATAATGGACTTGTCAATTTATGCGAGCTTTCTATATCAGTTAACCTCATTTGTCATAAAAATCAGTGGCAATCAAAAGCAAAGGTATTATGATAGAAAATGTTTGAGCATACTGATAAACATTCTTTGTGTACACAGCATCATCAATTAATGAATCATATAAATAAACACTTATGTCTGATGCGAAATAGAATCATAATCCAATGAAATGATCCACTAACATTAACAAAAATTATAATATTGTCCACAGTATCTCAAGATACATTCGTAAGCATCTTAAAATTCCTAATGTACTGGACAACATAGTGTTCAGGAGCTATGTATCCCATGTTCTTGTTCACACTCAATCATTATTTCTCAATTGAACAAACACACTTAATAAATCAAACATCAGTTGTGGTATATGTAATCGACTTCATCATACTATACTTCGTTTTTTTCACAAATAGTACATTATCAAATTAGTATGCTGATTAGAAAAATAAATATTAGAGCAATAATGCTAATATCTTAAGATATTAAGAATAAAAAAATACAATAACATATTACATTAATTGTTTTACCATAACTTTCATGTAGAAAAATTATATAATAATAAGTTACTTATAAGATGGAGCAAAATTCAATTGTTATAGTAAAGTAACTCTGTCCATCAAATTTTCAACATTAAAGTGAGTCACTGCAAAACTCAGCAAACAACTACTTGCAAATAGTAGAAAACAAGAACATACAATTATTCTTGAGATCATCCTACAACAAAATTATTGAATTTAATCTAAGTTAATCGTTATCCCAAAAAATTATTGGAGTTCATCCCTTTTACAATTTAAAAAAAAAACATAAACAACATTGATTATGAATCCATGCCTACATCTTATTATAAGTTCATCCTACACAAAATAGTAAGTTCATCCTACAACACATAATGAACTATATAAAATATTCAGAAATACAACAAAAATATCGTACTCATCTGTATTTTGTAATATAATTATATATCAAAGACTGAAATAAGTAAATATTTGAAACATACCTCTTCATTCCATGAACGTTCAGTATGAATCAATATATTAAATTAATTTTTTAAAGAAATTTTCACTTCATCAAGTTTAAATTTAGAATTATGATAATGTTTTCAGCATTGCTTTTTTTACTCCTATAAATAGTTTAGAAAAAGAAATGATTTTATAAGAAGTTATACATAATACTTTCAAGTATATGATCTGAACTCTGATAATATAAAAGTTTTAAAATTATATCATGATTTGAACTCTGATACATAATTCTTGTTGTTTCTTGGCATTTGCATAACATCAATCTGTAAATTGATCGACAAATAATTTCAGAACCTCAAATTCAATATAATCTTTAAATGAATATTTTTTTTGAAGTAAATAAAAAAAATTAGAACTGGATCCATACTGACTTTGCTTCATCATTGGAGATCTATAGTAGATCACCGAAATTAATGTTTGAGATTTTGATCTGAATGTTTCAAGTTTCCTAAATATTGGCTTCAACTCAATCATTTAAGATTCCAAACAAAATAACAACTCATCCAACTAAGAAAGATTATTAACAAAACTAATACCATCAACATTACAATGAACTGGGTGCATTAAATTAAAATAAATAAAATCATAGAAAGATAAGATTTAAAAAAAAATACAAACAAAGATATATTATATAGACAGTAAAACTTATGACAGAATTGAACTTAATTCTGTTAAAATTTAAAATTTTAAAAACAAATAAATATAATTTTATCATTCATTTCTTAAGACATATGATCAGACATTACACCAGCCTTTTTGATTGGTTCAACAAGAACTTTACCACAAATTTTAGTTGTACTAGTATTTTTATACATTCTCCACAGACTAAGATATAGATTTCTATTGATCAATAATAAGATACAGATTCGGGGCATAATGAAAATTTTATTTTTCTTTAAATTTAGCAGAATTTTATTCTAAAAATCTTATTTCACTCAAAATCAACTTGACAAATTCAACATGTTTTTGATTTTCTTGAATATATTATCAACATACTTATAAAATATTGAAGTAGATTTAAATTGCTTAATATTAAGTAATAATAAGTGTAAGAACACTGCTAGAACAACATGTTATATAAAAATAACTTTCATATGCTATGAAATATAAATTATCGTACCATTTTAAAATAAATTTAGACATGATCATTCTCAAATCAAAATTCTGAAATAAATGATTTCAAATACAATATAAATAGATTGATTTACATTAAATAATAATAAAAAATACTGACTTCATTTTATATACAGTTAATACATATAATGGCAAAATATTATTATTCAATTTTAAAACATTCATTTTATCAAACATAATTATAGTACTCACCAGAATTAATCAAATCAAAATAGAACTTTGAGATATAATTTCTTGATAAATCACGTTCAAGAACATAATTATGAAAAATAACTTATCAGTTTTATATACATCTTCATTTCTGAAAAAGTTCTTAATTCAACAAAATTTGTATAAAAGTTTGATCTTCTAACCTTTTTCATATTGGGATAATACCATTCATAAATTTATTTGGAACGTCCGAATCTAAAAAAATTCAGACATCTTTCTAAAAGTTAGACTCACAG
Organism: Capsicum annuum; assembly: GCF_002878395.1. NCBI lineage: Eukaryota > Viridiplantae > Streptophyta > Magnoliopsida > Solanales > Solanaceae > Capsicum > Capsicum annuum. The sequence goes on along the minus strand of NC_061122.1, from coordinate 150,803,028 downwards.
CAAAAAAATTTCTCATTTCAAAATGCAATAATTTTTCATTCAAACTAAAGATGAACAAATCATCTCTATTATTCTCCGTCTCTATATACAATAAATTTTGAAGAATATGGGACTGAACTTTAAGTTGCTACAACTACAAGAAGTGTTTAAATAGTGACTTTGCGAACATGTCAAAATGCTTCTTTTTACATCTTAAACTAAGGCCATCAAATACATTGATCTTAATAGACGATGACCAATGACAATATATTTTCTCTCACATAGAAATTAAAAAATAAATTATCATAGAAAAATTTTAAATAAAAAATAAAATATATCAAGAAAGTAAAATACAAAATAAAAATTACGCAAATTAAAACATGAAATCAAAAAATTTATGAAAAGTGAAATACCTACAGGATCAAAAAATTATAAAACTATTGTCAGATTTTAAAAGTCTGTAAAAAAAAAATTAAATATCATATTGTTGGACAATAAAATTCTTGACACCGAAAATAATAATTGAGATAAGAAAAATATATTGCAACGATCAATTTATTGATTTCAATATGAGTGTTACAATCTCTATGAATCTTCTGATTCGCCTTTTAAAATATAAATTCACGGGATTAAAGTTTGAGCTTGAATTTGAACTTGATTTGTTAATTTGATGGACTTGATCTTGACTTGTGCTTGAATTCAAGGCTTTTGAGTTTGTTCTTGAATTTTGCAGTCTTGATCTTGAATCTTTATGAACTGGATTTGAGTGCTTGAGTTTTGTAGAGAAATTGTGGTGTTTGATCCATGAGCTTTATCTTGATTCTTGTTAGAGTTCTTGATCCTCTTTTCTAAATTATGAGACCCCTATTTATAATTGTATAAAGGAAGGAGACACAATAAAGATAGACAGGAAGGAGACACAATAAAGATAGACTTCTTTTGGTCAATCAGATTCAAGTGACGTGACACATTTGATGGGTTTTTTATTTCATTGGGTCTGCTGCATCATTTTGACATGTGGCATGGTCCTATTGGCTCCTTCACTTGACTTGGCATGCCACGTCATTTGACATGTGGTACTCCTTTGGTCCTACAGAATATGACAATATCTTGGTCTTAGCAAAGTGGACCCATCATTTGTAGCCCAAATTAATGGACTAGCCTAATAAATATTGAACTTTGTTTAAATCCATACATGTTTGGACTTAAATAATTAATTTAATTATATTAATCCGTAATATTTATTTGGGACTAATATATATTTTGAATTTAATATAATTCAAACTTCGTACGGATATAAATTTAATAAAATTATTGCTGACAAAGTGCCCTATACTTCAAGACTTGTCGAGATATTTAATTTTTTTCAAAGACTAGACTTGAAGTAATAACTTGACAATTTAATATTTGTGAAAAACAAATATAATTTATATTACCATATAAAATAAAGGCGGCAGATGGCAATTATCATCCAAATTAAATAGGATTTTTGTCCTTTTCCTAAAAGGGAAAGGTTCCAACTTTTTCCTTTTACAAGGAAAAATATTTCCTCAAAAGGTATAGGTGCACAGCAGACGGTGTTGCCTTGTGCTTGTGCCGCCTCTATTCTTTTCCTAGTCCTATTTAAAATCATATGCAATCATCGTCTTTTTTCTCTGTAAATACCTATTGTCCATCAATTAACATTCAAAATACAAGTTACTGCAATGTGCAATTTCAACTGGCGAGGTTTAGTTGCTACATCATTGACTGATAAGCATTCTATTATTATTCTTCTCTTATCTTCTCTTTTTTTTGGTCTTTATCTTTTTTGTAGGGTTGAAACAAATATCAATATGCAACAATCGGCTTAAGGTACAAAAGTCTAATTTTGTCTTCATCACCTTAAGACCCGATTGATTTTTCTTGAAGACAGTGGACATCGGCTTAAGGTGTAAGGGTTTAACTTTGCCTCCATCACCTTAAGACTCAACTAATTTTTCTTGAAGACTGTGGACGTCGACTTAAGGTGTAAAGGTTTAACTTCTCCTCTGTCACCTTAAGACCTGACTAATTTTGCTTGAAGACGATGGACATCAGCTTAAGATGTGAGGGTTTAATTTCATCTCCATTATCTTAAGACCTGACCAATTTTACTTGAAGACGGTGGACATTAGCTTAAGGTGCGATGGTTTAACTTTGCCTCCGTCACCTTAAGACCCAACCAATTTTTCTTTAAGATATAATAGTTTTCTTTAAGTATGGGCCCTTTCATCGATGCATTCATGCAATGGTCTTCTCTAAGTATGGGCCTTTCACTGGTGTATTTATGCAATGGTCTTCTCTAAGTATAGGCCCTTTCACTGATACATTTATGTGATGGTTTTCTCTAAGTATGGTCTCTTTTCAATGGTCAGCTTAAAGTGTGAGATTTTAACTTTGCCTTCGTTACCTTAAGATCTGATAAGTTCGGCTTCAAGTATACATAACTATATTTTACCAAAGCCAAAACATGGAGGACCTTTTTATTCTGACACTCTTACAGGTATTTTTCTGAATCTTGGCTTTGTGTTTAAGCAAGATTCTTTTGTTTATGCAGCTTGTAGAGATGGTTCACTTTAGAGACTACACATCTTCATCCTCTAAAAGTAAGTATCTCCTATTGGGGCCAATGATGGTATGATTTTAACTAGGCTATTGACTGAAACTCCAATAGCAGGTAGGTAAGCAAACCCATGGCTACCCTTGCAAAATTCTCTCCATATGTTAGATTAGACTTCAGAACATGATGCTAATCGATCCAACCAATTTTAATTAAATGTTGTGAGCACCCTTCCTTTTTTAGGACGTCAGGTACTCAAAAGAGATATACGTTGGGGAGGAACTATGGAGATAACTGGTGAATATGGCCATACTCAAGGATACTGAGAATATGCTGAGGACATATTGGCTGGAAGTGCACAAACCTTGAAGGCAGCAAAAATATATGATGTCATTTATGCTTCACTGTTTACTTATGATCAAAACTCAAACATATTACAGGCATTCTTAGAGGCTTGGTGTCCAACTACCAACACATTGCTTACTTCAGTTTGAGGGCTATCCTTATCTCTTTGGGACTTATACAAAATTGGAGGCCTGCCCATCAGAGGTCTTCTTTATGAAGAAGTAGTGCTCAAAGTGAAGGAGACTACAGGTGTTGATGAAAAGAATGAGAGATTTATCCCTCGTTCTTGTGAATTCTTGTTTGTAGCTTTCTAATATTTTTAAGAAGAAGAGGTTTCTGATTTGAGAGTTCCTCTAAGCAAGTGGATAAATTTTTTGTGTAAGAGGGTATTAAGATATGAGTCATCTCTATTGAGGAAGGAGAAAAAATCTACTCGCTTGAAGTTAACCCATAACCCAACTGGGACAATTCCAACAGTAGCAAAGTGGTCAAGTGCAGATGATGCCACATTTTCTAAACTTCGAGTGAAGTATGAACATAGGACCGATACATATGTGGCAGCATTCCTATCATGTTGGTTGTGCACCTTTGTATTTACCTTTAAGGATGGTTATTTCATTTGCTCAAGAACTTTTAAAGTTGCAGCTATGATGGTTGATAAGAAAACTTTAAGGCTTGTGGTTCCAGTCCTATAAAGTATTTATAATGGTCTAAACAGAGTCTATAAATCTTTGCAACTTGAGAATCTCAGAGTATCCTTTCCTATCCATTATGTGTATGGTTGGCTTGCCTACTACTTTGAGACACACTTTCCACTTTCTAATGATCCATCTATTCCGTTGATAACAGTATATTTTGATAAAGGCGGAGCAAGGTATTTTGATGGAGAGCTTACCAGAAAGTGGATTCATTAAGGAGACAGTATTATTTAGACTTCTACCATGCTAAGCAAATCCACTCCTTGTTACTTTATGGACGATGATAAGGATGAAGAGTCAGAGACAAGCTACTTCATGAGCCTCCATTTTAACTTCCTCTTTTTTAGATATGGGTTTCATTCATACTTAATCCATATAGCCCACACTGGCTTAGCCATCATTTTGGCTTTTATCAAGGCCTTCCCGGAATATTGGAAGATGATATTCTAGTGCTTCACTAGATGAAGGCCTTAAATTTTATCAAATTCGTGTATCTCATAGTTCTATGTCGAAAGTGATTTTTCCTAAAGCCACATACAATGTGCGAAGATATTCATCCATACCTTATAAATCTTGGTGGGGTAAAGTTCACGAGAACTTTCTTGAAGTTAACTTGCAATCTTTGTTGAACGTCGTAGGTCTTATTATCGACACTCCTCAAGAATATGGTGAGGAGATCCTAATTTTAGTTAAGCCTCCATCTTTGAAATCAAATGTAGTCATTCCATAAGAAGTTAAGGGACCTCTACATGCAGAAACTCAGTATAAGGAGCCGTCTGCCCTGACTCAACAGGCTTTCAATAAATGACCATCTTAAGATGAGAGTGATAGTAGTCATAGAGATCATTGTTGGAATAAGGTAAAACCATATTTGGCAAAGCAAGGTTATTATAACTCCCATATGGAGATTCTTTCTAGTTCATCGAAGACTTCGCCAGCCATACAGAAGGTAACGACTTAACTCTCTTCTATTTCATAGTATATGAATTGCCTTTATATACCCCTCATATGATGTTTTTCTTTATGTGTGCAGCGAGACAATGTCCAAGATTAGGAAGATCCTCACCAAAGTAAGACACAAGATAGTAGCGAGTCCATAGTAGGTCCAGACTCAAGAGAGTTATTTTTTTCCTCCAAAGAGGTCACTTCTAACCTTTACAGTAAAGTCAAAGCAAATGTAGAGTCAAACTTTCCCCGGCAACCAGCGGTAACCATTTTTATTTTTTGTGGAAAGAAGGTTATTTTAGAACTTAAAAGAAACTTATCATGAAGTCTTGGCTAGTATCTGCACCAAACTTGCAGGCCTTACTTTGAATCGTGCTTTTTCTATCCAAAGACAATGTCAAAGTCATATTCAATGACATGAGTTGAATGGGGGAGAATATTCCCCCTTTGCAGAATTTATAGAGGTCTTTCTTTGGGCTTGAAACTTCTTATGACCAAGCACGATCTGCACTTTTTGATAAAACCACAACAATTAAAGAATCAGAGCCATATTTGAAAGCCAAAGAGCATCTTGAGCTTGTATTGAGGGAGAGAGATAAGAAATCTAAAGAAGTCTATTCCATTTGCAAATTTCTTGAGAAGGCGAGAAACAAGGTGAAGAAGTTAAAAGCTCACCGAGATACTGCTAAATAAGAAGATGCAGAGATGAAGTCCAAAGTTTCAGCTATTGAAGAAGAGTTTTCCAAAAGTTCTGACGTCTCTCTTGCAACCGCAAATGCCTCAAAGGTTGTGGAGAAGAAGAAGCAATTCATAGAGGTTACTTTACAAGATTTAGTTAATTATAAACTATACTTAGATTAGACTTAGGAGATGCCTTCCTTCAAACCTTCTTGTTTCTTTATTTTACCCTTTTATTGGGTAGTTGGATATATTAGTTTCAATAGAAACTCTTTTTCTTTATATTGCACATTTCTTTTAATATTCCTTTTGAATTTCAACTCCAAGAATTGCTTGCTTATTTTGACGTGTCGATGTTGTAGTATTAAACTCTGTCTTTCTCTTCAAACTTGATATCTATTAGCTTCCCGTCCTTGTGTCACAACAAAGTTGGACTTGGAACTCCAGTTTGGAAGCCTTAAGAATTAAGGCCTTTAACATACAAATTTGATGATAGCATGTTTGGCAGATTTACGCCCCAAACTATAGTCTTTAGGTATTCCAAATCTTATTGAAAATTCTTTCTTTCTTTTTAATGGGTTTTCCCCATTGAGCCACAAGTATTAAGCATAAGTCCAAAACATAATTGAGATGTATGCAGGTTTAACTTTCATATGGCAGATTAAGTGGGGACATGTATTTTTTTGACACATATGTAACTGAACTCAAAATGAAATTCCAAGTGCCTATATACCTCAGTAAAGAGGATCAAGTCATAACATAGTTCTGAGTGAGTGTTTTTTTAATTTTTTTTATGTCCTAACTTTTACCTAAGCTACCTCTTTCAAGGTTTTCAACCTAGCGGATAGTTTTTAGTCATACACAGTTTATACTCTTGTAGGCCAGGAGTAGACATATAGTTTATACTTGTTCCTTAAGGAGTGTCATATTCCTTCAATGATATTACTTCTTCGAAAACCTAGCGTTGATAGGACCAATTTTCATGCCATCTTCATCAACGAGCTTGTAAACACCATTTGAATATAATTCTTTTACTACCTATGGTCCATCCCACTTTGGGGTAAATTTGCTCCCAAACTTACGAGAAGTAATAATGGGACTTCTTACTGGAAGAACTTGATCTCTAACTTGGAAATACCTCAAGTGAACTCTTTTGTTGAAAGAACGATATAGACGGGCTTGGTAACATTCAAGATTTTGTTGAGCCTCTAGTCTCTTCTCATCAATAGCTTCTAACTCCGCAAGATGCAACTTAGCATTTTCTTCATTGATGAGCCCTTATTGAATAGCCAAACTAAAATAAGGTATTTGACGCTCAAGTGGAAGGACTGCTTCAACTCCAAAAGCAAGTGAGTATGGGGTTGCTTGCGTAGGTGTGCAGTAAGTCATTCTATATGCCCATAAATCTTTTTCCATTCGCTCATCCAAGTCTCGTTTGGACTTGGAGACAACATTTTTCAATAAGTTGCATAAAGTTTTATTAAATGCTTTGGCTAGACCATTGGTGGCAGCATGGTACATAGAAGATTTAGGGTGCTTAAAACCAAAAAGATCACAAATTTTGTTCATCAGCTTGTTATCAAATGGCTTTTCGTTGTCAGTTATTATGTATTACGGGATTCCAAAGCAGTAGATGATATTCATTTGAATGAAATTCTCAACATTCTCCTTCTTTAATTCCTTGAGATCAACAACTTTGTCCCATTTCGAGAAGTAGTCTGTTGCGACCAAGATGTATAAGTGTCCACCAAACGATTTTGGTAGTGTCCCAACAACATTCATTCACCAAGTATGGAATGTCCAGGATACTACAGTTGGGTGTAATACCTCAAGAGGTTGAAGTATGAAATTTGTATATAATTAACAAGCTTTGCGTCTTTTAGCATAGACCAAGCAATGTTTCACCATCGTTAGCCAATAGTATCCCATTCTTTTAATATGAAAATGGAGCTTTGGCCCAGCCTAATGCGATCTACAAACTCCCGAGTGTACTTCTTTCAAATCTTAAATTGTTTTTTCCTCTCCCAGACATCGCAAGAGTACTCCTTCAATTGATCTTCAACATAGCGTGTCTTTATAGTAAAGAAAGCAAGGTGCACAACGACGGATGACAGTCCTTCTCCTTGAATCTTCAAGAAGTATCCTATAACATAAATATTCAATGATAGGTTGTCGCCAATCTTTCTTTAAAGCTTCACATATGGCGACAAGGTATTCAACCTTATTTTCTACATCATATCCTCATTCGATGGCGGTACTACCTATTTTGGTGGATAGTAACTCGCGTCTGATTTAGAATAGTTAGGGTTGAGGCCAAAGTATCTAGTGCACCAGCTTGCTTATTTTCTTTTCTTGGCACATGCTGGGGGGTTACTTCTCAAAGCCACCCCATCAACTTCTGTGCATAATCATGATATGGTAGTAGCTCAGGCTTTCTAACTCATAGCTTTCCAAAAGTTGCTTGATCACCAGTTGGAATTCACCAAAGACTTGTAATTGTAGTTGTTTCATGGCAACTGTCACCTCAAGTCCAAGTAATAACGCCTGATATTCAGCAACATTATTAGATCAATGGTTCATTAGGGTAAATGAATATGGAATGATCTCTCCTTGTGGAGTGACGAACACCACACCCGCACCAGCTCCATCTTGATGTGTCGCACCATCAAAGTACATCTTCTATGGCGGTCTGGCTTTAATAACCATTGCATCTTTGTAAGGAATTTCACCGATCAGTTCCTAATCATCAGGTATCGGGTGGTCTAACAAGAAGTCAACCAATGCTTGTCCCTTTACATCCTTTTGGGGAACATAGAAAATATCAAGCTGTTAGAATTGAAGGTACCATCTTGCAAGTCGGTCACTAAGGACTAGTTTTGACATAACAAACGTGATAGGATTTTCCCTAGACATAAGACGAACAACATTAGATTTAAAATAGTGCTTCATTTTTTGGATTGAGAAATCTAATGCCCAACACAATTTTTTGATTGGAGAATAATTCAGCTCATTTGGTGTTATCATTCTACTCAGATAGTTAAGGGAGTTTTCCTTGACTTCACTAATTTCTTGTCCTAGTAGTGCTCCCATTGACCTTCTTTATGCCGCGATATATAGTATCAACAGTTTTCTAGGTATAGGTTCTGCAAGAGTTGGAGGCTTCATCAAGTATGATTTGATATTTTTGAAGGCCTTACTACAAGCTTGGTCGCATTCGAATGGAGCATCCATCTAAATGAGACATTATTTAGATGAGACATTATTCTTATTTTAGGTTGTAATAGGACTTGAAGATCCAACACTTTCTTCATCTTCCTCACGCTTCTTGGTAAAAACTAAGGTATGAACCTTAGCTTTTAATACCTTATTGCATAAAAACACCAGTTTCATCTGCTGTCTTATTCTAAAAGGAATCAAACTTTGGAAATCCTTATGGATCCTAGGTGAAGAGTGTATTATCGTACTTCGATGACTTATCTAACGCTTGTTACTTCTCTTCTTATTTAGAGGACCCAACCTCTTGAACATTGAAGTTCGCGGATGATTCTCCAAGTTGGTAAAAAATAGAAGGACTTTTTTTGGATCCAGTATACTTCTCTTCTACAGTGATGTAATTACTAACCACCCTTCTTATGAAGGTGCGAATTGGAGGTGGTTGCATGTATCCTAGGCTTTCACGTTCCTGTCTGGTTGTACCTTCCGATAGAAGTTTGCCCAACCTTGATGGCTCATTAGGATTATATCCAGCCTTTACAACTTGTATGTATTCGGATAGAAGCCCTCTTTTATACGCTTCATAGGGAGTTTTATATCTTGCGGAGGATTTTGAGCCACAAAATCTCCAAGTAGCCTTGCGAATGAATTTATTGCATCAATCCTCCTGATAGATAAAGTTAGCCCCTTTAGCACATTATCTTGGGCATCAAATGGGTGATTTTTTTCTATCTTTACCTTTAGTATATAGCGCAGAATAAGAGTTGCCTTCTTTTTCATGGATGCAACGCTTTCTTTATTCGATATGAAGAAAGGCTTCTTGGTGGTGATTTTTTTGACAGTCAGCGTGACCTTCTATGATGCAAGATCATCACACTTGGTCTTGGTGAAATCTTCAACCCTTTTCTCATTCACAACATAATTCTTTAAGTAGAATTTTACATCGGAAAAGTATGACTGATACACCTAAATTACACCTCTCTTATGAGAGAGTAAGCGGTCACTGTCAAATATAGAACCCAACGGGGTTGAGTGTCGAATCCCACAGAGAATACCGTGTTCACTAAGTATTGTGACTGTTATTAGACTGTTGATCTAACGTTCCAAAATAAAGAGAGTTTAGAAATGTTAACAGTGTTCTTTTGTATTTGTGTTACACAAAAGTCCAGCTACTAAGAGTAAATATAGGTGTAATTTCAATGAGAATGAATTAACCAGAGTTTTGCTCACCAAGATGTTCAAATAATTAGGATTGTGAGTTTGTGTTCGAATTCTAACTTATGTATCCAAATGCAAGAATTATTGAATTCTAAGGATTACACTCATGTTTCTCAATCTAATGAGTATTTCACTCTTTAATTCTCTCAAACTTAAAGGATTCATACATTATTCAATAACACTCTTATGAGGGTTGATCCTGTTAAGGCATAAACCCATTAACCCCAAAGGATAAACCTATGGAGTTCATGTGAATCACTTTTTTCCCAACATCCACTTTCGTATCAGACAAGTGGAGTTCATGGGCTCACTTCTCAAGTTTGCAACCAAGAGATGTCATTAAAATAAAGAAAGATTTATGCAATTTTGATAGATGTTAGAAATCAAACCCATTCATAACCCTAAAATAGTTCTCTACATCAAGGCTCCCATAACCCTAGTTATGGGAGTTTAGCTACTCATCTCCATATAAGAAATCCAAGATATATTGATATTCATTAATGGCTTCAAGAGGACACTTAAAAAAGTAACAATATTGTTCTTTTTAATCTTCAATGGAAAATATAATAACCAATAATCAGATCTCAATCTTTAGATTCAAATCTCAATAACAATTGTTATACAACTCTCAAATGAGGAGAAAGTATGAAAATAATAATGAAGAAAATATGGAATAAACCCTAATACTTGGTATTTATATGATTCCAGAACTGGGGTTTTAAAATTCAAACTCAGATTCTTTGCTTTATGGTCGATGGGTCAAGCGATGGTTCATCACAGGTCCGATGGTCCGTCGCCTGCACCATCGCTGGGTATCCACCGCCTCCATTCTCTACTCCTGGGTAACGGGTATTACGATGGACCATCACAAGATCGACGCAGGACTTTTGGTGATGATGCATTCTGTATCTTGGCGACAGTTCAAATCGATAGTTTATCGCAGAGCCGACGGTCCATCTCCTGGATCGTCGTAGGATGTTCAGAGTCTATGACTTCTATTTTTGGTCAACGGTTTAGACTGATAGATCATCGCAAGGTTGACGGTCCGTCGACTAACCCATCACTGCTCATTTTGCCTCTATTCTGCTCAGATTGTCCAAGTTATCTTTCACACTTAGTCCTTATCCTGAAAGCACTAAAATACCATGTTAAATACAACAATGGTTTCTTGGAAACACACAATTATCTTAAGAAAAAGTCCTAAAATGTCCTGTCAAGAGTCGGAACATCAACACCCTTAAAGTAAGGTAATTGCTTGTCCTAAAGCAACTCAACACCAGGATACATATATGAACAACATCGTGATGGGCATCTCACACTAAAACCAACACAATCATACAATCATTCCACTACCCAATTGGTTATGCTATCTCAACATACAAGGGTCTACTCCTGGCATTAACAAATAATCAGCATATTCACAGCTACAAATACAACACCCCAAAGGACTAAATCGAACAGATATAACTTAACAAGCCCTCACAGCCAAAGAAGTCCACCTCACATCACACAGTTAAATCATGGAAAAAACTAAGCTCTTGCTCTCAGAAAAGAAGTTACAACACAGTGTACCCCTATAAGCTTACACTTATCATTTAATGCTCTCTCATGATTGACTCACTAAGATTAAATAGGACTTGTTAAATGTTGTAATGATTTTTTAGGTTCGGTGAAGGTTATTCATTTGGGTAGGTGACTTAGAGTACAAGAATTCACTCTCTTTTACCCTTTTTGGTAGCTACTTACCAGAATTAAAGACCCTTTCATTCATTTCACAGTTATCCATCAGCGCTCCTACCATAACCCTTGTTTTTAATATAAGAATACAACATCTACCACCCTCAACTTATTCTAATGCAAAAGGTTGAGGTGCACAATATCTATTTAGATTTCTAACTAGAAAAAGGACAGATACGACCCCTCAAATTAATTTCAACTCAACCTCCTAGGCCGCCAACAATCCAGCAGTATCCACTCTCAACTTAGGTGATTTGCCTAAGTTAAACTGAACAATGTCCATAATTATACCATAGCCAAAGCTAAGTGCTTAACACCTTCTAGAGAGTGAATCAAACTTATTTGGAAAGAAAAACACTAACACAGCTCAACAGGGTTAACAAAGAAAACACGATATTTTTGGTGGGTCAATTATTTGGCTAAGTGGAATAACAACACAAGGAGGCCTACTATCCTCTCTTATTGGGTCAAAACATATAACAACATCTGATGAACCGGGCAAGTTCTGGGTATAACGCTTATGTCAAAACTATACAAATACTCACACACACAGAACTGAGTTAATTTTTATCCTACTAATTCTCAAGATCCAGATCACATAGCTATGTTCGCTTCATTACTAACTTCTAATGCCATTAACAGAACAGAGTCACATATGCTTGTAAAACACTTTACCACTTTGTAAGAGGAATTAATTATACAAAAAAAAAATTTACCATCAGTTGTCATCCATATTTATACAATAAGGTGCTAACAGGAACGGAACTTTTATTTCATGCAACAGTATTACCAACAGAACATGAAAATGAAAATGCAACAACTTAGACATGCCAATAATATTGGCAACACAACCCCCCAAGGTATACCATATCCCACCCCCACAAAAATAATGGTTTGTCCTCAATGCATAAAATTTTAAGTAAAAGGAAGAGAAAATACTTGTTGTGCCTCTTATTCAATCAGAGGCATCAGTGAAGTATGGGGAGGCTCCAGCATCCTCACCAGGTGTAATGTTGACTACCATGGTGGTGGGAGTACTCAAAATCTGTCCCTCTAAAATTGGAGGTATCACATCTTTAATAGGGTCTGAAATTTGCCCCCTGATAGGGGCTGAACTAGTGGATACTCCAGTTGCTTCATCTTGAAGCCTTTTCTACTACTTCTCTGCCTCTCTCTTTGAATTTTTTATTGCCTGCCGCATCTGGTAATCTTTGAATTATTCAGGTGATATGGTTGTAAGTCTTTGTTTCTTCTCTTCTTTCTTAGCAGATTTCTTAGTCTTCTTGTCTATTTCTGCTACTTTCTTACCTTAGTCCTTGATCAGATACCCAAATAAGTCAACGAGGCCCTCATCCTCATCACTAACAATCTGGACTGGATCAAAGATAGTCTGTTGTGGCTGCTGATTTATCTTATCTACATCTGCCCAAAGCCGTCCAACCTCTTTTATCACTTTAGCAAAATCCAAGATGGATATTGTATCCAACTTCTGGTTGATTCACTCCTTCATGTTGTCCATTCATAGCTGGATTTTTCTAAAAATGGTGCAATGCTTCCTCTACGATCCTCTCAACAAAGGGTTTGAAATCTTTCCCCCATATGGCCATCTATTTTTCAACCTTTTTTATGGCTCGTACAGTCTTTGCAAAGTTTTCATGGTTTAAACTGTACTCAAAATATTAGGGTGGGATAGACGCCGAGTCTGGATTCCCACCCATAGGCATCGAATCTTAACCTGCAGAAGTAGTTGGAGGCACGTACGTAGTAAGAGGTAATGGCACACCTGCAAGACCCTCTGATGACTCAGGAACTAGCGCTGACCGAGTCTGCTGAGCTGGAGGTCTACTGACTCTCATATCAAACCTCGATTCACCCCTCGTATTTTAAATGTCCTATTTGTGCAGTGCTAGGACCTCATTATTAATCCCACTAATCAAAGGGACATTTTCCTTTTTGCACAAGTCAGTGATAAGGCAAGAAAATAGGAGTGTCGTCTGAGTCTTGCAAGTATGGAAAAATAACTCATCAGAGATAATGTGACCAATATCTACGTTCAACCCTTCAATCAAAGCAACAACAATCATAGCTCTAGTAATTTCCAAGCGATCATTGCCTCCAGTGGGCATGAGCCTCAGTCGTGAATCCCCCACCAGAACTTGGCTCTGAATCTGAGGGATTTTTTTGATATTTGCTCATGGAGGTCGTGTAACCATCCTCACTAACCAGGGCCTTTGTGTAGCCTATGTGAATAGTCGATGCTCCAACTCAGGAATCACCCCTGGTATCTAGTAGTCGGGCCCAAATAAGAACCTATTCAAAGTTCACTCTTAAATGTCAATATGAACTCCACGGACAGGAACTATCTCCAACTTGTTCATGTCGGTAACTGATGTACCCGCGGGACAGTCCTTTTTCAGCAATGCCAAATAGTTGGCAAAAAACTCACAAACCAAGTTAGGTTGGTAGGATCTAAGTGGCTTACTCATCCAATCCAATTCATACTCATTGAACCACTGCTCGATTTTGGGATACTCATATGAGGTTGTTGTTATGATATGATACTCCTCAGAAATTGCTCTTTTGATTGGCGACCTATCTGTTGTTGCCAGCCCTTTGTATAAGATGTCACGAGCACCCACCACTTGCCATCTTATGGCTTCCCATACTTATGGATCCTTGCATCGAATTAAGTTAGGATCCTCCTATTGGGGAGCCTGTTCTTGAACGGGGTTAGAAGTTTCATCCCCCATCTCAACCGGAATCGAACAGGAGCTATAGCTGCTACTGTTTTCAACATCCTCATCAGATGAGGAGGATGAAGAAACCACGTGATGACTTCGCCGAGTGTTATGGGCTGGTGTGTTAGACCTGGCTGCTTAGACTCTACCCCGGCCTTTGGTTTTTGGTAATTTAGGAGCCATGATACCTAAAAATGCAGCATTTATCAATATACAATTTTAAAGCAGAGAAAAGAAATTTTTCTGACAAGCGACGATTAAAGGCGATGGTCCATCGAGTATACGACGGTCCGTTGACCTCAACCATTGGCGTTATTCCAGTAGCTTTATTTTTCTAAGATATGCGATGGTCCATTGAGTATGCGATGGTCCATCACACATACCGAGGACTGTAAATGGTGGATGCAACCCTCATCTCGGTATTTTGTCAAACACTTTGTGTGCATCTCATGTAAGGGTGATTTTTACAATATTTTGATCGATAATACATCACCCTAACTTGCCATTCTTGGTCCATGGGTTACTCATACTTCCCCCAGGATAGTATATGCTAGGCTTCGACTAAAATTAACAACATACCATTACCAAGCAAAATAGAAAAAGAATGATTTTGATGCACTGGGTTGTTTCACCTATTTGATCTCTCATCATATTGAAGAAAAGGAAAGAACAATTCATACCTGGTTGCTGTAGTATTGAATCACTACTTGGACTTGCACAATGCACTTCAAACAATCAAATGAAGATTTGATTTAGAGAAAGGAAGTTATGACTTGTGATAAGAAAATGATAAGCGAGAAGTAACGTTCAAATAAAAGGGGAGAAGTTATAAGGGAGAATGAAAAGGCACAGGTGCATTGAATAGGTAGAAGTTACTTAACCACTTTAAATTTTTAGTTTAAAACCATTTTGATAAGATAAGAATTAAAATTCAGCTATTTAAACTTATCTGACCCAACCCGTTAAACTAGGGTTAAGTGCGACGGTCCATCACGGATGCAACGATCCATCAAAATATCATCGCGACTATCAGTGAACTAACCTTGGGGCCAATCTACGATAGTTCACTCGATGGTACATCAAGGGTGCGATAGTCCGTCGGATAATCCCATTGTGCTTTTCCAAATTCTTGGTTTCTGGGCATGGTGGCGATGATTGACAACGACGATCCATCGAGCTCGCGATGGTCCATCAAGTGATCCGTCGACCACCTGAAACTCTTTTGTCTTCTATTTTTCCTGGACTATTGTACTTGAACACTTTCACAAACCCTTCATCTTGCACAAATCAACAAAACAAACAACAAAGTAACTTAAGTTAATGCTATACAACAACACAATGTGGGTTGCCTGCCACTAGTGCCTGATTAATCGTCGTGGCAAGACTTAGTAATCTCGATAGAAAGTAGCAATACTTTTTATCGAGTCTTTTAAATTGATATAAAGTTTGACTCGTTGCCCGTTGACTTTGTTGACACTTCCATCTTCATTTTCAAGTTCGACTACCCCAGATGAGTAGACTTGACTTACTTTAAATGGGCCTGACCACTTGGACTTAATTTTACCTGGGAACAGTTTAAGTTTGGAGTCGAATAGAAGCACCAAGTCGCCTTTCTAAAATTCCCTCTTTTCAATTCTACGATCATGGTATATTTTCATCCGTTCCTTGTACAGGTCGGCTCTCTCATAAGCTCCGAGATGGAACTCATCCATCTCATTAAGCTGCCCCAGTCTCATATTTGTTGTCTCATTCTAGTTTAGATTAAGACGCTTCAGTGCCCACAGCGCTTTATTCTTTAGATCAATCGGCAAATGGCATGCCTTTCATAAACCAATTGGTATGGAGACATTCCAATAGGTTTCTTGAAAGCTGTTCGATATGCCCATAATGCATTGTCTAGCTTCCTAGACCAATCCTTCTTGCTAGAATTCACAGTCCTGGCAAGGATAGCCTTGATTTCCCGAGTGGAGATTTTCACTTGCCCACTTGTTTGCGGGTGATATAACGTAGCTACCTTATGTTGCTTAACTCAATATTTTGCCAATGCGGCTTAAAACATCTTGTTGTAAAAGTGTGATCCTCCATCGCTTATAATAGTATGTGGTACCCCAAAGCGAAAGAAGATGTTTTTCCTCAAGAATGCAACAACTCACTTTCCTTCATTGTCTACTAGAGCCATAGCCTCGACCCATTTTGACACGAGTCAATAGCAACTAGTATATACTTCAACCCAAATGAGCTCACCAAGGACCCAGACATCGAACAGTTTAACCTCTAACATCTTAGATATTGGTATCTCATGGAACTTTGAGATAGACCCTTGCCTTTGACATTGGTCACATCTCCTTACAAACTCGTAAGCATCCTTAAATAAAGTGGGCCAATAGTAGTCATTTTGACGTACTTTTTTGGCTGTACGATCACCAGCATGATGATATCCAACTGGGGAAGCATGAGTTGCTTCCAGTACACTCAATATGTCTACTTCTGGAATGAATCTTCTAATACTGCCATCCACACACTCAATATGTCTACTTCTGGAATGAATCTTCTAATACTGCCATCCACATATCGTTGAAAAAGATATAGCTCATCCCAGAAATAGTGTTTCACATCATAGAGAAACTTTTTTGAAAGGAAAGATTCTCTGGCATTACCTTACTTACCACGTGGTTCGTGAAGTCAGCATACCAAGGTAATTTTTTGAGCACTGCAGCCAACTTTCTCATTCGAAAAGGAATCATTAATTTTTATGTTGTCTTTTACTGCCTGCTTGCCTTTAAGTTTGGATAAGTGATCAGCCACCTGATTCTCACATCCCTTGATCCTTGACCTCAAAGTCAAATTTCTGAAGTAGAAATACTCACCAGATCAACCTTGGTTTAGCTTTCTTCTTCGCCATTAGGTACCTTAAGGCAACATGGTCAGTGTGTACCACTACCTTGGTACCTAGCAGATATGGCCAAAACTTCTCAAAAGCATACACCACTGTTAAAAGTTCCTGATCTGTCACCGTATAATTCTTCTGATTCCATTTAGGGCCCTGCTTGCATAATATATCGGATGACACGGCTTCTCTTTCTTTTGTTTGAGAACAGCTCCAAGTGCTACTCTACTAGCATCACACATAATTTAAATGGCTTCGTCTAGTCAGGAGTAATAATAATTAGAGCTTCCACTAGTTTCAACTTAAGGCATTTAAACGCCTTTCTGCAATGATCATCAAAAACTAATTTAGCTTTCTTCTCTAAGAGTTTGCAAAGCGGGTTCGCAATCTTAGAAAAATCCTTTATGAATCTGCGGTAGAACCCTGCATTGCCAAGAAAACTGTGTACCCCTTTGACTGAGATAAGAGGTGGTAGTTTCTCAATCACCTCAACCTTTGCCTTGTCTACCATAATGCCTTTAGCTAAACTTCAATGACCAAACACAATGCCTTTCTTCACCATGAAGTGGCATTTTTCCCAGTTAAGAACAAGGTTGAACTCTTCACACTGCTGTAATGCCCGACTCAGATTTAGCAAGCATAGTTCAAAGGAATCACCAACAATAGAGAAATCGTCTATAAACACCTTAAAGGTGTCTTCAATCATATCAGAAAAGATTGACATCATACACCGCTAAAAAGTTATGGTTGCATTACATAACCCAAAAGGCATTCTTTTAAAAGAAAACGTACCGTATGGGCATGTGCATGTCGTCTTCTCCTGATCTTTAGGAGAAATGAAAATCTAGTTGTAACTAGAATACCCATTTAAGAAGGAGTACCACCCCCTCCCTACCAACTGATCAAGCATTTGATTCATGAAGGGTATTGGGAAGTGGTCATTTAAGGTCTATAAGTTCAGCTTATGATAGTCCATCCAAACTCTCCACCCAGTCACAGGCTTGAGAGGGATCAACTCGTTCTTTTTATTTTCAACAACAGTTATGCCCCCTTTCTTGGGCACGCATTGAACTGGACTTACCCACTTACTGTCGGAAATAAGATAAACCACTCCTACGTCCAGTCACTTAATAATCTCCTTATTAACCACCTCTTGTATTGGTGGATTAAGTCAGCGTTGATTCTCGATGGTTGGAGTATAGTCATCCTCAAGCTATATCTTATGAGTGCAGATTCCAGGGGAAATGCTAATAATATCAGTAATAGTCCAGCCTATTGTTCTTTTGTGCCTTTGAAGCACCAAAATAAGTTCTTCTACCTGTTGGTCTCCCAAATAAGCTGTAATAATCATGGGTAGCATATTTCCATCACCCAAAAACACATACCTCAAATGCCCAGGCTCCTTCAGTTTCAACATCGGCGGCTCTTCAATGGATGGCTTAGCCGGTGATGTTGATCGATTCTTCAGGTCAAGATCTAGCTTTTTAGGGGCATAAGAGTATGGTCCTATTCCTGTCAAAGCACAAACAGTCTTTTCATACTCCTTAATGCCTTCCTGATCAAAATTCATTAGCACTACAGTTAAGGGCTCGACATCAAATTTCTCCTCCATCGGTATCTCCTACTCAGACTCATAATATACATCAACAATTGAGAACACACTTATTTATTTCTGATGTTTCATTGATTATGACACATCAAATCGCAATCACTTAATCATTCAGCCAAAATACAAGCTCATTAACTCGCAAATCAATCAGCACACTTCCGGTTGCGAGGAAAGGTCAACCCAAGATTATGGGCACCTCAAAGTCCACCTCATAAAACAGAATAAAAAAATCTGAAGGAAATATGAAGCTATCAACCTTCACCAGCACATCATACAAAATACCAATAAGTTATTTTACCGACCTATCCGCCATCATGTCTCATATTGGTAGGTGTGGGGTCTATCAAACCCAATATTTTATAAACAGCTAGCGGCATCAGATTGATACTAGCCCCCAAGTCGCATAAAGCTTTTGCAAAGTTAAGAGGCCCAATAGTTCATGGGATAGTGAATGCTCCAGGATCTGCCTTTTTCTGCACCAGAGACCTTATAGAAATAGCACCACAATGATAGAGATTTTTCATCGACTCAAAACTAACTGACCGCTTTTTCATGAGAAGATCTTTCATGAATTTTGTTTACCCAGGCATTTTCTCCAATTCCTCCACTAATGGCAGCTTAATAGTCAACTGCTTAAGCATGATCATGAATTTGCCAAACTTTGTGTCGTCGGCCTTCTTCTTCAATCGATGGGGAAATAGAGGCGGTAGTTTTGAAAGAGTAGTAACCACCACTTCCACCTCTTTTCTCTTATTCTACTCTAACTCGTCAACCTACTGACTGTTGGATGGTGCATCATCAATAAACTCATTTGATTTTCCAGACTCCATCGAACGATCAATCTCTACTTCTTCACTTTCATCTGTTACTATATCAACCACAAGCTTGCCTACAGTAGGACTTACCAATACGTTACCACTTCTAGTGGTGACTGCCATAAATAACCCATCTTTCTTTGGGTTCTGCCTTGTGTCACTTGGGAGGGTTATAGTTTTCCTCTGATTGAATATAGCAGAAAGTTGGTTCATCTGTTGCTCCAACTATTTTATAGAAGTAGAGTGAGAGTCAACTAGCTGGTTTATTGAGGATAACTCGCTTTTTATCTCATTTACCCTGGTACTTATTTCTTCTACTCCCTTTAATATCTTTGTCATCATGTCTTCCATAGACATCTTCCCTAAACTAGTTGCAGCGGCCTCATGATTTCCAGGAGGGACATACAACCCACTCCTATCACCCTTACTCTTTTAATTTCCTTGATCACGGTCCTTATATCCAGATTTATCATAATATTTTGGACCTTGGTTTCCTTGGCCAGTGCCTCAGAAACCCCCCTGATTGTTCAAGTAATTTGCTTCCTCCTCAGAATTGGAGTCAGCCCTTTCCTGTGATACTACAGCTTTAACCTTCTCTGTATTTCCTAATAACAAATGTTTGGTAAGGAGATCAACTGTGTCTTCATGTAAGCCATGTCTTGGTCACATTCTTCTTTTCTTCGCCTCTGCTCTACAGTCATTCTTATAGATACAATGGAGCTTGCTACCTTAGAATCCCTGGTATGCCAAGCTCTGCATTATTTTGTCATACGGTCAAGCATGTCAGCTGCTTCAGGGAAGGTGAGGTCCATTAATGACCCACCTATTGTATTTTCCACCACTGGCTTAGTTACAGAGTTCAAGGCCCGATATAATACCTTTATCAAGTGGACATTGGTCATCTGATGATTTGGGCACCGCATAAGCTTCTTCTTGAATCTCTCCAATTCTCATAGAGAGCTTCAGTTGGAAACTATCTGAAATTACTTATTTTGTCTCTCAACTATGCTCTCTTGAATGGTGGAAAGAATCTTTCTAGGAAAGTGTCTTTCAATTACCTTCAATTAGTAATAGAGTCAAGAGTTAGCCCATTCAACCATAGAGTTGCCTCTCCAGATAGAGACAATGAAAATATCCGCAATCGAATAGCATTTTTTCCTACCCCTGGGTTGTCAAATGACTTACATATTGAGATAAAATTATCCAAATTCATATTCGAGTCATCACTCATGAGTCTACCAAATAATTATTTGAGATATAATAGTCGAATCATAGTGATTGTAACATTAAACTTGGCTCTGGGTGATAAGGGCGGAGGAATAATAGCCCCTATTGCACCGGCTCCATCCAAGTCATCATCATTATCCTCCAGATTAAATGAGGTAGCTTGGTATTCTGGTCTCGCCCTCACAGGGCAATTTCTACTGACACTCCTATTTGCTGGTGCAGGCAAATTATTTGCATGCCTCAGGCTGAATAGAGCTATTAAATCACTATCGCCTAGATCCTCATCATCTGGGTTTTATCATCGACCTATATTATCTGCATTCTGCTAGTTTACTTGTGCAGCTGCTAAGGCAGCTAGTCTGGCTGTTTTCTGCTGAGTAGCTACTCTTTCTTGGTCTTTTTGACCATCTATTCTACCAATAAGTTGAGGTTCTAGATGAATAGGTTATAAAGGTTCACCTGATCTTCGAGTACTTGGCATACAAGATGATCACCCTACATAAAACAAAAACAACAGATAAAACGTAAAATTATTTGGAAACTTTGACCAAAGATCAAGCAACAAACACAAACTTAATTGACAATCGTATTCTCGAACAACGGCGCCAAAATTTAATGTTCCTAAATTACACCTCTTTACGAGAGAGTAAGCGGTCCTTGTCAAAAACATAGAACCCAACTAGGTTGGGTGTCGAATCCCACAGGGAATATCATATTCACTAAGTATTGTGATTGTTATTAGACTGTTGATCTAAGGTTCCAAAATAAATGGGGTTTGGAAATGTTAACAGTGTTATTTTCTATTTGTGTTACACAAAAGTCCAGCTACTAAGAGTAAATGTAGATGTAATTTCAATGAGAATGAATTAACCAGAGTTATGCTCACCAAAATGTTCAAACAATTAGGGTTGTGAATTTGTTTTCGAATTCTAACTTATGTATCCAATTGCAAGAATTATTGAATTCTAAGGATTACACATGTGTTTCTCAACCTATTGAGTATTTTAACCTTTACTTCTCTCAAACTTAAAGGATTCATGCATTAGTTAATAACACTCTCATAAGGATTGATCCTGTTAAGGGATCAACCCGTTAACCCCAAAGGGTAAACCTATGGAGTTCATGTGAATTACTTCTTTTCCCAATATCCACTTTTTTGTCAGACAAGTAAAGTTCATGGGCTCACTTCTCAAGTTTGCAACCAAGAGATATAATTAAAATAAAGAAAGATTCATGTAATTTCGATAGATGTTAGAAATCAAACCCATTCACAACCCCAAAATAGTTCTCTACATTAAGGCTCCCATAACCCTAATTATGGGATTTTAGCTACTCATCTCCATATAATAAATCAGCAATATATTGATATTCATAAATGGCTTCAAGAGGTCACTTACAAAAGTCACAATATTGTTCTAATCTTCAATGGAAAATATAAAAACCAATAATCAGACTTCAATCTCTAGATTTAAATCTCAATGAAAAGTGTTACACAACTTTCAATAGAGGAGAAAGTATGAAAATAATGATGAAGAAGATACGGATTAAACCCTAATACTTGGTATTTATATGATTCCAGAACTGGGGTTTTAAAATTCAAACTCAAATTCTCTGCTTTATGGTCGACGGGTCAAATGACGGTTCATCGCAGGTCCGAAGGTCCATCGCCTACACCGCCGCTGGGTGTCCATAGCCTCCATTCTCTACTTCTAGGCGACGGGTAGTGCGACGGCCCATCGTAAGATCAACATAAGACTTTCAGTGATGATGCGTTTTGTATCTTGGCGACGGTTCAAATCAACGATTCATCGCAGAGCCGACGGTCTATTTCCTGGACCATCGTAGGATGTCCAGAGTCTATGACTTCTATTTTTGGTCGATGTTTTAGAATGATGGATCATCGCAAGGTCAACGGTCCATCGACTAAGCCGTCACTGCTTATTTTACCTCTGTTTTGGTCAGATTGTCCAAGTTATCCTTCACACTCAATCCTTATCCTGAAAGCACTAAAATACCATGTTAAATACAATGATGGTTGCTTAAAAACACATAATTATCTTAAGAAAAAGGCCTAAAATATTCTGTCAAGAGTCGAAAGATTCGTGACTCAACTTCAGTGAATGGCTTATCATCGGTAACTATCTTTCTTTCCACTCCGCCTTCAAGGTACTTTAAGTCTTGATAGTAAGAGGATGAGCTGATTTTGTTCTTGTGTACCTAAGGCCTACCAAGAAACATATTGTATAAAGTTTTAGCATCGATCACATGCATCAACGCATTTGATAAAAAATTATCCATATGAATCCCCAACTTGACAGATCTCATGGCTCTATTGCCCCTTGGTTGAAGCCTTAGATCATTATACAACTTTCATCCAGTTTGTTAGTAGAGATTCTAAGTTCCTTAATCGTGCAGATAGGCAGGATGTTAACTCTGGATCCCTCATCAATCAAGATTCTATTTATCTTCTTTCCTAGAACTTGACCTACCATATACAAGGGACAATTGTGTAGGGTTCCTCCAAGAAGAAGATCATTATTTGTAAATATGATTTTTGTATCACATGCATGTGCCTCTTGGCTAAGTAGATCTGTAGGCTTTTTAGAAGATAGAGGAAATTTCATGGGTGGGTTTTAACACTTTGCCCCCTCTTTGCCAGTATTAAAACATGATACCTCAAGGATGGCTTGAGTAGTCTTTGCATGGAACCAACTTGGTAAGAATTCTTCCTAAGTCCCTGGACGTTTTGGTTTGGTGGTGAATCTCCATAACCCTCGTCTTCTTCGAATGATCAACCAACCATTGTCTTTTCAGTTTCTTTACCATTTTCCTTCTAGTTGGTTTCTCAAACGACTCCTTTCGTAGACTCATCTTATTGTGCCTGCGCCAAGTCAGTAGAGTCCAACCTTTGTCATCATTTTTGTTAACTAAAGACTTATCATGTTCTAATGGTTTCTTCTTATGTTCTTCGATCCATGTTTAAACTGGATTGAATAAGCCAAAAGTGATAGAGATTTGATGAGAATTGAAAAAAATCTTCTTTTCATTTGACAATTACATGACTTTGTCTTTAAAGACAAAATACTTTTCCAGAGGGTAACTCACAATCCTATGATATTTGCAATAATTTGGGTCATTGGTCCTTCCAGCTTCGTCAGGCCACTTTATCTCTGGAAGTTCAATAAGCTTATGCTCAAGGAGTTTATCGAAAATCTTGGCAACATCATAATCAAAGAAAGGGTATTCCTTTTCTTGCATCTCCTTTAAAGTTAACTTCTTTTTTGGACGTTCTCGAGAAGTATTCCTCATGCTTTGCTTCTTGCTCACCTTTGTGGTGACCTTTACAGGAGACACGTCAACATTCATAGATTCCTTGTTGTCATTTTTCAGGACAAACTTGCCCCTTCTTTTGGGTTCCTACTTATCTTTTCCCCTTCGAGGGTCATGGATAGGCGTTGCTCCCTTTCCAACAGAAGACATGCTCAACTCTATGTCATGAGCATGGGTAGCTAACTTTTCAAAGGATTTAGGCTTAATGCGTTGTAAGATATAGAGAAGGTCCTAGTACATTCCTTGGATACACATCTATATTGTAGAAGTTTCGCTGAGCCTGTCTTTATAGTTTAGAGTTATATTTCTCCATCAATGACTGGATCATCCTTTCTTTGTCGAGTATTCATGAGATCTACCATGTTTATTGTATGTTTTGTGCTATAAAAGCAATTTAGGAACTCATGCTCCAATTGCTCCCAACTATCGATAGAGTTAGGCTCAAGGTCCGTATACCAATAAATGGTGTTTCCCTTTAGGGAATGAATGAATTGTTTGAAAAGATAGTCACCGTAAGTTCTAGCATTATTACATGACTCAACAAAGTATGCGACATATTGTTTTGGGTTCCATTTTCCCTCAAATTGTTAAAATTTGAGGGGTTGATACTTGGCAAACATTTTGAGGCTATCAATCCTTGCCGTGTAATTCTTGGCATATGTCAGGGAAGACTTGGTGACAATATCATACTTGTCTTTGAGCATCCCCTTAGTAATTCCTTCAATTGCTTAATCGGTATTATTCCCTCAAAAGAAACTTGTACCTCTTTTGTAGGTGGCATTTGTTTTATGGGATGCTTGATATCATTACCTTCTAGAGGTTTTCCAGGTGTATAGATAGACTCTCTGTCTACAAAGCCTTCCATCGTATCAACTATTTTATCAATCTGAGCATCTTAATTCTAAATATATTTGGTCAGACCCTCAATTGCCTTTGTCGGATTTGCAAGTTGCTCCTCCATAGATGAGGCATCAATCACCATTGCTTGCATAATTACTGAAGACATTGTAGAGTAACATGGATTATCGTATAAGTTGATCTTTGAAGTGCCCAGCTTATGCGGTATAAGTGGAGATGACGCATTTGTTTAACGACCATCGCTCTTTGCGCCAAAGTATTTGGAACCAGAATGCTCAAGCATAGCTAGAGTCTTCTTAAGCTATTTTGACACACTGCTTCCTCCTTTCGAAGCACTTGTATTGGACTTCATTTCTTTTAGGGATGAAGATCTAAAAATTGGAGTTGGCACAGACGATACTAGATGTGTTTGTTATCCTATAAGCCTTCCTTGATCTTTGTGACAGCTCCCAAGCTTTCAAAATAAACACCAAGAATGTTTCTACTTCAGCAGAGAACTTTAAATCAGTAGCCTTGGAAGTAGTTGATTGAGAGTTCACCTTTTTGGAAGTTATTTCAGTGTTGTTAAACTTTGAAGTTAGAAAAGTTGAGATGAGAGGTAGAGATCGTCCCACTGGGCATGCCAGAATTTATTGGTCAATAAAATTCTTGAGACCAAAAATAATAATCGAGACAAGAAAAATATATTGCAACAATCAATTTATTGATTTCAATATGAGTGTTACAATCTCTATGAATCTTCTAATTCGCCTTTTCAAATATAAATTCAAAGGCTTAAAGCTTGATCTTGAATTTGAACTTGATTTGTTGATTTGATAACTTGAGCTTGACTTGTGCTTGAATTCAAGGATTTTTTAGCATGTTCTTGAATTTTGCGATCTTGATCTTGAATCTTGACGAACTAGCTTTGAGTTCTTAAGCTTTGTAGAGAAATTATGGTGTTTGATCCATGAGCTTTCTCCTGTTTCTTGTTAGAGTTCTTGATTCTCTTTTCTGAATTATGAGACCCTATTTATAGTTGTAGGAAGGAAAGAGACATAATGAAGATGGATTTCTTTTGGCCAATCATATTTAAGTGACATGGCACATTTGATGGGCTTTTTATTTCATTGGGTCTGCTGCATCATTTTGACATGTTGTATGGTCCTATTGGCTCTTTTACTTGATTTGGCATGCCACTTTATTTGATACGTGGCACTTCTTTGAGCCTCTAGAAAATGACAATATCTTGGGCTTAGCAAAGTGGGTTCATCATTTGTAGCCCAAATTAATAGACTAAACCAATAAATATTGGACTTTGTTTAAATCCATACATGTTTGGACTTAAATAATTAACTCAATTATATTAATTCGCAATATTTATTTCGGACTAATACATATTTTGAATTTAATAAATCTAAATTTTGGAAGGATATAAATTTAATAAAATTTTATTGCTTACACATATATTTTTAATACATAAAATTGAAAAAAATATCTTACTAACTTTTTCAGATTTCTTATTGCTAGCTTTCTTGGCAACATCCTTGACATTTGTTACATTAGATCTTACCCTTGTAATTTGAGAATGTGCATTTATTACACTCCTGAATTTTTGCAATTTGGATGATAAAATTTCTTCTTCAAAATTCAGATAGGGTACTTACCACGCACAGTATTTTTTCTCTTATAATTTCTCTTAACTTGTGAATTTTTTTTTCTTAAAATTTTTCTCACTTAGCATGTTGACAATCGGCTTTCCAAGCGATGCTTCTATTTGAGGAAATTCAATTTTGACTGGTAAACACTTCTTTTGGTTGATGAACTTAGACAAACTTTCAACTATGTTCTTCTTTCTCTTAATAAGAGGAGATGGAGTAAAACAACCAAGATAAAAAAAAGTTTGAAAAGAACAATGAGACTACTATCTTCTATTAATGTACGATTCTTTCAAAAAGGAATAAAATCGAACTTAGATTTAGAAGACATGATTCATATAAAAGTGAAATCAGCACATAGTAAGAACATATAATGAAATTCAAGCAAAATAACTTGATAAAGGGAATGAAACTCAATCCCCAAAGGTAGAATCGTTTCAGATAAATCAAAGTTGATATACAAACAATATTTCAAAAGAAGATATTTGTTATGAAGATGAATAAAAAAGATTATAATTAAGAAGAAACGTGTGATAGTAGCCAAAAAAAATATTATTTCAATAAAGTTTTTTTAGAAAAACGTCAAACTTTTTGAAAAAAAAAGTAATAAAAATAATAAATGAAGATATATTATTGATCAGATTTACTCCTACTATAATTATCAACACAATTATTTAAGAGAAAGAAAATACTAAATGCTTAAAAAGGAGATAATTGTATTTTATAAATATATTTTTGAATATTTAAAAAAATAATTTTTTATAAAATGACTACAGCTTGCAATTAAAACATTAATAAAATAATTATCTAAAAGTGTTGCTACAACTTGCAATAGACAATCTAATAAAAAATAATGTTCACTTTAAAATAGGCTGAAAATTCTCAGCTTAGCCTCACGCGCAGATTGATTGGATTTGGAATCCCCTCTAAACATATTTCTTTGGGATCGTTTGATAGAGTGTATAAACATAATATAAAATATGATGTATTGGTAATGCTTGTATTAGTTATGCCTGCATTAGTGATACTTGCATTTTTTTATGCAGTGTTTGGTTTGGTATACTAAAAATAACATGAATTTCATGATTTCTAAATAAATATTTGTTTACAAAAATACCTTCCATAAATATAATGGAAAAAATGTGAAAATTTTTTAAGAGATAATTATATTTTAATCATACTAATTCATGTATTAGATACATTACATTATTAATACAATTAATTTTAAGGTATTAGTGTTGGTGCATTTTAATATTATTTATATTATATTAAAATACATTTTTACAATGTCATAGTGTGACTGCTATATTACATGCTGAGGAAGCTGTACATTGGAAACAATAATGTCATTTCTCGAATCCATTTCCTTTTGAATGTCATAGCGGACTGCTGCACGTTGGTTGATTTTTCTTGTGCATTATATACCATTTACCTCCATCTGTTGGTTGTTCACTTGTTCAACAGTTTACCTCCTTTATTGGGTGGCATTTTATGTTAATTACTCTTGTGAGTTACTGATAAGAATGTGAACATAAGTTTTTTTTGTTATTTTCGCAACTTTTATCATTATTTTACCTCATTAATCTTGTAAATTTTGTAACCTAAGGACCGGTGATCTCTTTACTACTCTTTATTCCTTATTCAATATAAGAATGAATACCTTACCTATTTGAAGTGATCTTGCATATTTTTTTTCTAAGTGTTAGAAAATTGTTAGGGATTTTTTTCTGATATTTTCTTACCAAATTTAAGTTTTATTTTTCTTAAAAGGAAAATAAAAATAATACCATAATTACTTTTATTTTTTTCTAAAAGGAAAATATAAAACTTTTTCATATTTGGCTACCTTTTTCTTAGAGGAAAGGTTTCGAAACTCTATAAATAAAAGACCCCCTTCTCATACCATAACACAATAGTGACCACAATGTAGTTGTTTAAGAATTTTATTTAGGGGGAGATTTCTCCCAATAGTTTTTTTGTTTTTCAATATTAGTTTTTTAATATGTAGGTCATTTGACCAAATATATTAATAATATTTATGTTTTTAGTATATTTTTATTTATCATCTGAATTATCATTGCTTTGCAAATTATAAGCTTCTGCATGACGACCTCTCGATTTTGAATCCAACAAGTGGTATCAGAGCTTATGGTTCAAAGATCAAATAGTGTGGTGAGACGAGATTAAACAGGTTCAAAGCGGTTTCAAAATCAAGATGCAAGCAGTTTGGCGATAATGACAATTTTGTTTAGCTACATGTGGAGAAGAAGTTTTAAGCATATTTCAACAATCCTGTTAGCATCATTAAAAATAAAAATAAAATATTAATTTTTAACCCATTTTTAACCATAATATTTTAAATCTTATTTTTAACCATGGCAAACAACAGTGATGAAGATTATGTGAAGAACAAAGATCATGCACGCGAAGAAGGCAGATCAAATTATGTCCAAAAAATCAAGCCAAAAAGGGAGATTTGTTAGAGTTTTGCCCTGATTTTCTTACCAAATTTAAGTTTTATTTTTCTTAGAAGAAAAATAAAAGTAATACCGTAATTACTTTTAATTTTCCTAAAAGGAAAATATAAAACTTTTCCATATTTGTCTAACCTCTTTCTTAGAGGAATGGTTTTGGAACTCTATAAATAGAAGATTCCCTTCTCATACCATAACACAATAGTATCCACAATGTAGTAATTTAAGAGTTTTGTTTAGGGGGAAATTTCTCTCAATAGGTTTTGTATTTTTCAATATTAGTTTTTTAATATGTAGGTTGTTTGACCAAATATATTAATAATATATATGTTTTTAGTATATTTTCATTTGTCATCTTAATTATCATCGTCTTGTTTGCAAACTATAAGTTTTCACATGAAGCTCTCTTGATTTCGAACCCAACATTACTCTTGTAAATTTTGTAACCAAAAGACCAGTGATCTTTCATCTTTACTTCTCCTTATTCATTCTTATTTAATACAAGAATGAATACCTTACCTATAAATAGAGGTGATCTTGCATATTTTTTCTAAGTGCTAGAAAATATATAGTGCATAAAAGAGAATAATTATATTAGTGAAAGAGAAATTGAGATAGAAAAAAATATTTTTAGTCTCCAACTATATTCACTATACAAAATAGAGTAATTATATTACGAAAAGAGAGTTGAAACTAAGAAAATATTCTAATTCCTTAACTATATTCACTATACAAGAGAGTAATTATATGTTGAAGGAAGATGTTTTTGTGGTGGAACTTTGGACTCTTCAACTAATCCGGAGTTGCTTGAGTTATTACTGTAACGCTCCAAAAATCTGTCCCGAGACGTCACACGGTGCTTAGGACCACAAGTGATCCTAAGCTAACCTTTCGACTGGCATAACTCATAAGCAACTAAATGATATACATAAAACGACTGAGTTTACTATGCGGAAACATAACAATGATGGAATCTGGGAAAAATACAATATCAATACAACTTTTACATTCTGATAAAGTCTGAAAGAGGGACTGAAAATACATAACTGACTCTAACTAACATCTGTGAAATCTCTACTATACTAACTATAGATAGCTGGGATGCGACTCCAACTATCAATAATCAATACATATGAATAAGAAAATAAAGTACATCAATAACATCTGACCAAAGTCGCTGAAGAAGAAGGACACATCATCTACTGGCTGGAATCTGCAAACTGTCTGAATATAGTATACGTGCTACAAATGAGTTGATACCTACATTTTGAGACAATGTAGCACATAGACATATATATGGATCAATACTTTAAGGATGTACTGAGTATATGGGGGTGAATGCATAAGTAAAAACATCATCTCGTTATCATAATTTGTAAAACAATGCATGCTAAATGTAAATGACTCACATAAGATGGAATATTTGAAATGTTGAAAATAATAATCATGAGAAGCAAATCATGCTTTATAAATCTAGTTAGTCATAACATTTAGTTCTAAAAGTTGTACTTGTAATCTCCTTTTAAATCATACTGTCTAAGTGTAGAAAGGACTCACTCAAAATCTGAAATCTGAAAGCTAAATTCTGAAGCTATTGTCTTTCTGTAAAGAATAATCTGAGTAAAATTTATGAGCCTTAACACTTAGTTTTTTTGAAAGTTTTTCTGTTACTCTTTCTGTTCTAAAATCTGTACTCTGTAAACTTTAAAACTTTAGAGAAAATACTTTATCTGAAGGGAGATACTTTAAAACTATTCTAAAAAGCTTATTATAGGGAAAAACTGTTCTGCAAGGGAGGTTCTTCTAACCGACATAAACCATGCGAGCTACATGGAGTCCAACGTCTCATCCTTCTAAGAAAGAAACCTCACGTTGGGGAGAGGTGTCATACTCTTGCCAGGGAGTATAACCTACCCATGTGATTGATCACAAGCTAAGTCTATCATCCATATATAAATGGGAATTATCTGATAATTTGTACCTACATTAGCTACATAGTTCTTTGGAAGTAGGATGCGCTAAACCCACATTTCCCGCTCGGTGCTAAATACTACTCCCTTTTTATTTGCTATGCTCATTTTGTTGGAAATCCACTTTAAAACTAGCATAAGGGTTTATCTAAAACCAATTATGCATTTATCTAATAAAATCTATAAACAAAGTTGATCTGAATTCTGTAATAATCTATAAAGTGGATTCCATAGCTAAACTGAGGATTAAAAGATCAAAGCTTTTTCTGAAAATCTGTAATAATCTACTCATAAGATGCTTAAAGCATCATTTTTCTTGAATTAACAATATTCAATCTTGGGCTAATAATCCACGCTTTAAATCTCATGTCAAAACATCATAATAATCATACTCAATGATGAAAACAATGATAATTCATCTCAAAATCTATAAATTACTGCAATAGGCATGAAAATATAAAAATAGGCATGCAATTCATCTTCTAAAATACTTGAAATATCAAAATCTTGCAAAGAGCAATAATGGGTATGAACCCTAATTTAAAATTCATGCATAAACATTCAAAATCATATGAACTTGTAAAATAAAATTAAAAACTAGTTTTGGGAATAAGGATGAAGGAGCATCCTTGTTCATAAACCCCACATACCTTGATTGATGATTAGATGAAGAAGCTTGAATTATTGATTCCTATTTGAGTTCTTGAAGATGGATTCTTGATTATCTTGCCTTAGGAATCCTCAATCTTAAGCTTTCTTGGAGAAACCATGGTGGAATTTGATTTCTTGGAGAAGGAGCTTTGAACTCTAGGATTTTTATTTGAGAAATTGATGAACATAAGACTAAAGTGCTTAGAATAGACTTAAATCTTATGTTTGGACGAATTAAGGGCTTCGGAATTGACCAAAATGCCCGTTTTAAACTTCTGGACGAAACTGAAAATGTAGCATTTTTCTGATTTGGGCGGCCGCCGCGACACGCCACAATCGCGGTGGCTCACTGGAAAAGGGCGAGTGAGAACTGGGCTTTCTCACGATGCAGAGCTATCGCGGTGCCCTATAATTTTGTCATTTTGGCAGCTGGTGCGACACACTACTATCCCGTAGGCTTGCTGGAAATTGACAAATGTAAAATGGGACTCCTCCGCGATACAGTGGGATCGCGGAGTCTCATTGAAATTTGACAACTGCTGATTTGCTTAGCTCCGCGACGCGCTGAGAGTCCAAGTGACACACTGTCAACTTAAAAATCCCATAACTCCTTCACCGAGTGTCGGATTTAGGGGAATTCGATATTGATGGAAAGCTTATTAAATTTCTCACACAATGAAAAGTTGAAATCTTGAAAATTCCACATGGAATAAATATTATTCATTTTGGAAGCTATCCCTGAACCTTCTAGGAACGAATTTAAGCTAGGAAAAATACGGGGTATTACAATTACGTTCATGAGTTATTGTATCCTGGAAGAGACAAGTCAAGAGTGATATTGCTGGATCGCTATAGATTATGCCGTAATGTGCCTGAATCTCCTTAAAGAGAAAGAAATATCTGTGGCTCAACCTGAATATTATTTTATTCATTTTTTGTTATTTTACTTTTCAACTGTAATTATCTAATTTATGATATATTACATTAACATTTAGTAATACACACTTTAATATACAACAGAGTAATACACACTTCAATATACAATAGACACGATAGTGTAATACATACTTCAGTACACAATAGTGTAATACACACTTTAATATACAATAGAGTGTATAACTAATGCAAACATTGATTATGCATATGCTAAAAATATATACGAAACAAGATACTAATAATGTACAAAACTAACACATCTATTTTTTTTTTATTACACTATGCCAAAAAAACCCCTGTGTTTTATGTGTTGTAGATGTAGAAAGGTAGGTGTTTTGGGGGTGTCGATGAAGTTCATGCCAAGGGAGTGGAATGCTTGGTTAAGTTTAACAGTTTTTACTTACCTTCGCCGTTAGTTTTAGGGGTAGAGATTAACGGGTCGTTTGGTAGAGTGTGTTAAAAAATTAATGCTTGCATTAGCTTTGTGTATTACTAATATCTTGTTTGGTACACTTCTGCATCCTAATGTATTACTTATGTTTGCATTAGTCATACACTCTATTTAGTATTAAGGTGTGTATTACTAATGCATAGATATCCATGGTATTAGTAATGCAGTGGAGTCTAATGCATGCATTAGTATGGTTAAAGTCATAGTTGTCCCTTAAAATTATGCAATTCATGTTATTTTTAATACAACAAATCAAACACTACATAAGAAAAAAAAAGCATAACTTATGCAACCATTACTAATAGACAATATTTTACATTAATCTTATACGCCCTACAGAACGACCCCTAAAAGTGTCCACTTTTTGCATAGGGGATTATTTCTGTTAAGTGGGTTTCATCGAGGACCAAAGTTGTCGCCGTTTGGCCATGAAAATTAAAAAAAATCGAAGTTGGAGTTGGAGTTGTGTTTGGCCATGTCTTCTTGAAAGATTTTTTTAGACTTTTGAAAAATCTCTTTTAAATATGATTTTATGCCCTCAACTTTAAAAGACTCAAAATCACCCAACTACTAATTTACCTACTAACATACAACCAAATGCGGTTCTTATAGATAGACATTTTCATTACTCGAACCAAGTTTGCATTAACGAAGAAAATAGCACTCGAAAACAAAGATTGACAACTAATGACTCTCTTAACAAGCATTAGAGCTACAAGAGATAGAATGATTGATTTGGATCATTTGCTAAGACGCATTATTAGACGCATCATTTGTTTTTTTATTTGGATCTTCACTAGGTCCTCGCTTGTTCTTAAATCACTTTTCAGTTTTCCCAATTGCAAGAATTAACTCAAGATGTTGAAACAAAATTGAAGAAAGATAATGTAAAAATGTCTTAGATGCAATCTCAACCGAAAGATGATGATATTTTTGTATTAATCACTGTTCAATCAATAATTATGAAAAAAAAATCTATCATTGATTGCATTAGTGAACACTTAGAACTTATAAATATTATGAGGATTTTGTGTAAAAAATTTAAAAATTGAAATTATATGTAATAATAATAAAAGTTAAAATTAGAGTTGAAAAATTGTGAAAATAACATAAATCTATTTTTACTTTTTAAAAAATAATTTTAAAATAATTTTTAAAACTTTATGACCAAACACTATAATTTTAATTAAGTAAAAGAAATTTTGGAAAAAAGAAATATTTTTTATAGGCAAACGGCCGCTTAATTTTCTAAGCAAATGTCAGTTGTCAAAACTTGCAAATTGAAAAAAAAAAAAAAAAAAAAGTGGAAAACCGGTTTGCAGGGAAACAAGAAATGTGGTGACGTTGCTAAACTAATTATCACAAGATGTCTTATCCTCCTCCATCCATTTCCCCTTCACTCAACTTGTTCACACTTAAAAAGACCCAAATTCAGATAAAAGAAAACATTACAAACCCCACAAAACTCCTTATACTCAATGTTCAATCTGCTTAGCACTCTATTTACATGAGGTGAGTTATTGAGATTTCTATTTATAACATATTCACTTCTTCATGTCGGAATGTCTCCACAGTCCAGAAATTTGTGAATTGCTTCGTACAAGAACACGTTGGTCATTTAATGATTGAATGTGGTTCTTCGTTGACTTTTCACTTATATTACATGTACCTTAACTTGCCTTGCCATCACCATTTAGCTATTGCATTTATTTTTTTTCGTTGCTGGTCATATGTATGGAACCAATTTTGGGATTGGACACAGTATGGACACAGTATGAAAGATCTTTTAAATGCACATATCCCCAATGTGGGTGGGAGGTTGAAAACTGACATGGAAGTCAGGGTGAGACGGAATAAATCAAGTGCTTAATATGTTTTTGAGTATGTAGATAAGTATTAAAGGGTAGCTTTGGATAGTTTTATTGAAATCTCATTGCTGAAACAACTGAAGTACAACCTCTGATAATAAGAGCAAAGTGAATCATTGCTGAAATAGCTGAAGCACAGTGCTCGAATAATAAGAGCAAACTGAATGCATGAATTTGACTGGGCATTGGTTTATTAAAGCCTAGTTTCAGGACAATATCATTATGAATCCAACAATGTGGTTCTCTGTTAACCTCAAAACCCCAACTAAAATAACCTCATTTAAATACCAAAGTCCCCGATGGATTCAGATCTGCTATGTCTTTGGTTTGGAGCTCATCCACAGAACAAGGAAAAGAAAAACTTACTCTCTTTCGTGGGTTTCATCAAAAGCTTTTGGTTCCATGAAAGTTAGTCCCTTGACCTTAGAATGATCACCCTAATCTTAATGCAACCTCTCAGATTATTGTAACAAGCTTTGGGCTATTGGAGACTAATTAACTGATCTATATTTGGAGCAGGCTTGTAAGTGTTAGGAAATGGAGTGTAGCTTTTGATTGCTAATGAGTTTGGTTTAAGAGGGGTGTCGGCTTCGCAGCTTTTGAATTTGTTAATTATAATTTTTTTGTTGCTAGAGGTAATGACAGACTCTATCTTTCAGATGTTTCATAGGTTATAGCTACAACTTTTTCATACATATTTCATCATTGGATCAGCCTTTAATCTTGATGAGTTGAAAGTTTATCTGCATTTCAATATTAGACCTTAAATCCTACTTATGTATTATAGAATTTCCATCTAATGTGGCAAAATTCTTGGCTGTGAATCTGACAGTAAGAATTGATATCTACTCCATGCAACACATACGTAGAATATGCATCTCAGACCAATCAGCCGTATATGTCACGCGAGGATCCACTTGATGGTCTAGGTTTTTCCACGTTGCTAAATCATAAGGACTTAGAAGATAGCACAACCTGATATACTTCATTTCTATAGGTTGGATTTGGTGGTCTTCCAGTTGAATAATGGCGCTTGTCCCTCAGTCAAACTTTCTGGCCAATCATGAAACCATCAGATGTCATGTTGGGTCAAAGCTTCACAGTCATAAAAGATTTAGCTGGGATAGGGCAGATTACTCTGGTAGTATAGTCATAGTGAAAATTTGTTCCAGCAGACAGATACCTACTTGCTTGCAGAAATCCCCTAGAATATGCTGTGGTTTGGATTCGAGAGGTCTGCAACTGTCATCACAGGGGAAACAAAATCTATCGTCTGCACATAGCATTAACCAGAATGTACCTAAGGTGGCTTCTGATAGAACTTTATGCTGTTGCTTCTCATTTACTACTAACCTAAGGAATGTGGGGAATAGCTCTGTCCTCTGCATCCTTTTCATCTTCTTTCTCTTTGCTGACAGAAGTTCTCTATTTAGGGAAATACAATATGCAAATTTCCGGAAGATGTAGCTTTGATGGTGCGGAAGAAATGGGGCCAATTGGCCAAATCAGCAGCTTTAACTATATTCATTTTGTCAGTTACTTCAAAGGCTGATGCCGTTGATGCTCTCAAAACTTGTACTTGCTTGCTAAAAGAGTGCAGGTAATTGTGTAGATGCTACTGAAGGATGCCGGAATATTTTCTTATTCTAAGCTACCAATATATTTTGCTGCACAAGGATCACAACCTAATTTCGTCCAAAAAACTAGGAATTTGATAAGAAGATGTCAGTAAACTACATAGATCTTTCCTGATTGCTTTTCTACCCCTTGTATGTTTCCTTCATGAGCTCTGACCTTGATTTATTCTATCTCTATATAAAACTATAGAAGGATGTGAAGTTGGTTCTTGTTTGTACTCTGTGGATTATTGTCCTGCTTGATAATTAAGTGGTAAAGATGTCAAATTCAGTTTTGATGGAGCTATCTCATTTTAACCTGCTCACTCTGAAAGATGTCAAGTTGACCTAAACTGTCTCTAGCTTTTTCTGGTCAATCGTCCATAAGTCCTCGGCTCTAGTCATTGTTATTATCAATGAAATCCAGTTTTAAGCATGTCCAAAGTGAACCATAATCCCAATCGTAATGCTTTCCTTGTAACTTCTTTTTTGATTTGAGACTGTTATATGTTCCGTGTTCTAATTCAGTCAAGAGAATAACAGTATGAATTTGACTTATTTTCAGCATGTTTTTTTTAGACCATTCCTTTCCCTTCTTGTTATGGTGGTAAAAATAACTGATACTGTTGCTGTGCTAGGGGTCAATAAAGTTTCTGCCAGTATTCCATTTTCCCTGAAACTCGAAAGATAGCTTAATTTGTCTCAATGAATTCGTCAAAATTTGATGAACTTGATTATCACAGAACTACTTGTAACAACCCAATTGTTTTCCTTGTCTCACCTAGCCACTAGAAGAGCAATGCTTTATTAATATTGAGAGCTTCTATCCTTCATTCCAGCATGCATGTCTGACACTCTTAGGTGACTTATCAAAGTATTATGCTTTCAGGATAGAGCTTGCGAAGTGCATCGCAAACCCTGCATGTGCAGCTAATGTTGCCTGTCTCCAAACTTGCAACAATAGACCTGATGAAACGGAATGTCAGGTGTCTACATCCATATTATTAAACTGAATATTGATTTGATCATATTTGTGGAATATTAATATGCTGAAATATGGCTGCAGATAAAATGTGGTGATTTGTTTGAAAACAGTGTTGTAGATGAGTTCAATGAGTGTGCAGTCTCCCGGAAGAAATGCGTACCACGTAAATCTGATGTCGGTGACTTCCCTGTACCTAATCCCAGTGTTCTTGTCCAAAAGTTTGACATGAAAGATTTTAGTGGAAAATGGTTCATCACTCGTGGTTTAAATCCCACATTTGATGTTTTTGATTGTCAATTGCATGAGTTCCATACAGAAGAAAACAAACTTGTGGGAAATCTTACTTGGAGAATACGGACACCTGATGGGGGATTTTTCACTCGATCAGCAATGCAGAAATTCGTTCAAGATCCGAAGTATCCAGGGATACTCTACAATCATGATAATGACTATCTTCACTACCAAGATGACTGGTATTTCCCTTCATGCCTCCTTTATATCGTGTCTCCATACTGGCCTAAACCATGCTGATAGATAAATATTTAGGCTTGGTGAGAGATGTTAGTCAAATCCGATCTTGGAATTCATTGTCTGTATCATGTGCGCAAAATGTACCTGTGTGTTGTACTTGCATTGCAAATTCACCTATCTTCTATATAAAATAAACATGTGAATTGATCGTCTCTGCAGGTATATTTTGTCATCCAAAGTAGAAAACAGTCCAGATGACTACATATTTGTGTACTACAAGGGCCGAAATGATGCATGGGATGGATACGGTGGTGCTGTACTTTATACAAGAAGCGCAGTTTTGCCTGAAAGCATTATACCTGAGTTGCAAACTGCAGCTCAAAAAGTTGGCCGTGATTTCAACACGTTCATAAAAACAGACAATACTTGTGGCCCTGAACCACCCTTTGTTGAGAGGTTGGAGAAGAAAGTGGAAGAAGGAGAGAGGACAATCATAAAAGAAGTCGAGGAGATAGAAGAACAAGTTGAGAAGGTGAGGGATAAAGAAGTCAGCTTATTCAGTAGACTGTTAGAAGGTTTCAAAGAGCTGCAACAAGATGAAGAAAACTTCATTCGAGAGCTGAGCAAAGAAGAGATGGATATTTTGAATGGACTTAAAATGGAAGCAACTGAAGTAGAAAAACTCTTTGGGCGTGCATTACCAATAAGGAAATTGAGGTAGATATTGTTTAAAGAGCAAATATCATTTAAGCTATAGAAACTATCAGACATTCTGAATGTATAGCTCGTACCATATATAAAACTATATTTTTTCTTTAAAATCCCTATCTGGTGTACTATAATAGTGCCATCTTTTGTTGATCTATCTCATTTCAAGAGCAACAGAAACAGCGCTGCAATTAGAAACAAGTGCATCACTTGCATTGCAGGTCAATCCATAAGCTTTGTTGTACCTCGAAACTATGTGACACTTCACCATGGGTTAGGTGACGGAAGTTCTTAACTATGTCTTGCATTTATTTGCTTTGTGCATACATTGTAAGATTTTTCCTCAATGCATCAATATGCTACTTACATTTCCCAACATCAATAAAATCAAATATGCGAACTCAACAGTACAAATAAATAAGAAGTTTGATCCATTACCATTACAATCTCATCTATTGTTCCTTACTGAAGCAGCTAACATCAGAGGCCTTGGTTCATTTCATTCCACACACAAACTACATAGTGCAAAAAGCATTCCAGAAGTTTTGGGTATAACAATTCAGCAATCTACATCTATACATTCAGCAATGCGAGATACAAAAGGTCAACTTTCTTCACCAACCAAACATAGCTTGTGAGACTAGCATTTTGTGCAGATATTTTAAAAAAAGAAAGTGAAGGACCACAAAACAAGGTCAGCTTGAAGAACCATCAGACAAACAGTAATCCCAGATTAACCTCAAGTTGTCTTCAAGCATTTTAAGCACCAGGTTTTCGTCAGTCGTTTGCTTCTGCATTCCAGAAAATCTAATCAAATTAATTATTTCAGTAGTGAAGGGGCAAAACAGAAAAGAAACAGAAAGGCTTATCAATTCCACAATGAAGAGACGCTGCATGGCTTTGTTTGTATTTCCTTGGCACATGCCAGTTATGTAACCATTCGCTAATGTAAATCTCAACTAACTTTTCTATGTAAATTCTTTGAATACATAAAAAAAAGTAGGATAATTTCTGGCAGAAATGAACTAGATTGGAATCAGTGATAAAATTTTGTTGCTCCAGCTGCTCTGGATGATATTTTGCCCAATCTGGCGCATGTAATCATTAAGTGGGTACAGGATACAGTATTCAAATCTTATTTGTAAGAATATTATGATATGATTTGGTGTATCCGTACCAAATGCAAGCACGCGTCTGATGTATTACCAACAGAAATACACCTAATTGCTTATCATAAGGAAAAGAAAACCCACCCACAATTGGGATACAATCCCAGGCATTTTCAGGCTAGTTTCCTGTGCAACCTCACCAGTTGAAGATCTGAAATCAAATCGATCTGCATGTCAAAGCTTAAACCTAATTGATGAATTTCCATATGATTTTGCAGTTGTGTGCCAGACACCGATAACAGCGTATTGACTCCCTGAAGAATCCTCGCCAAAGGGCCATCTCAACCCACCCTTAACTTCTGAGTCCAAAATGGCGGAGCCAATAAGATTTTTAATTTCATTGATCTCCTCATCCTGGAAAAACGCAGAGAGTAATCTAACTAAGAACACACTTTAAGCTATAGAGATAGCACTACTGGTGTCCTTTCAGTTGAGGGTGAAGGAGTCTTTGATGAGGAGATGGAAATTGAAGTACATATAAAACCAGTTACACAGGAAAAAAGGTCATTGTTCACTGGAGTGGAGTTATTTCACCATACTCTTGTTGAAGTCTATGGGTTTTGTTGTGCTCTGATTCTTGCTACCCTGCTCATCTTATGAAAGAATTTCGCTTTCCCCAAGTGGCACGCAGTAGCCAAAAAGCATATGTTCCTCAGAAACTTGAACCTAGATTTCAATCCTTTACATAACTACCAACTAAACTTCTTTGTCATCCATTTTTTTTTTCCTTATATTTAGGGTGATATGCACTTCGAATCCAGGAGTACTGTTAGTACCTGTACTTGCCAATGTAAACATCAAAAGTATCATCCCTGGGACTAGATAACTGGACAATTATTCAACCTGGCAAGCAACATTATCCCTCTAGAAGATAAAACACATTAGACTAGAAGAAACATCAAAAGACACCTCATTTTCCACAAAAAGGAACGTTGCTTACTTGGTGTGTAACTTCACCTTTGGTTGGGTTCTGGAAGCCCTAAAATCTAATTAAGATAATGGTAGCTAATTTGAGATCCTAAAGAAAATCAAATCCATTAAGAAGCCACCTCCTAATGCCAAATGCCTATGAAGAATATCTTCATTTCTACTTGTAGACTCTGCGCATCTTACTTTTCCTTTTTTTTTTCTCAAAAGCAAAGAGCACAAAAAAGCTCTACGGTGCATTGGAGCTTTAAGTGCAAATAAAGCGTGAACTTCAATGATATAAGGTGCAAAGGGAGAAAAAATACAAATATATATTTTCAGTCCAAGACAAATATATGAACAAAGCAATTGAAAAAAAATTACAATAAAGTGAAATAACAATTGTCTGGCAAGGAAAAGTATGCCTCAGAACCTTGATCACGACAATGAAGCGCACATTAAGTGACGCGAAATGCTAAACACGTTTTGATCCTCGATCCAGGGCTAAAGCACGCTTTAAGCACGCCTTTGAAAATAGAGTCTTCTACTACCCCTCTTTTGGGTTTCATTGAAGAAATGATTCACATCTAGCTCATTCCAGCCACTAGAGGACTCCAAAAATAACGTGAGGAATAAATCAAACCTGTATTTGAGCATCTTAACCCCACTGGAGTCTAAAGATCAATAGGGCTATTCACTTTACTGCTCTCAAACATCCAACCCTCCCCCAAAGCCACCAAACTAGAAAAAATAGGAAATTTGCACCAAGACTAATTGAATGGAGATGTTTCCAGTTCAGCAAATATAAATCCAAATATTGAGCGGAGTTTTCAAATATGACCTATGACTTAACAAAGGTAAAAGAATAGCAAGAAATAACAAACAAATGGAGAACTTAATCCAAAATAATATATTGATTCATTCTGGCACACACAGGGGGCGCCCTTTTCTCCTTTTCTCTTCCTTTCCCTTAGCTTATTTCTTATTTCCTGTTTTTTTAAATTTTTGTATTGCTTTTTTTCATGGCTCAGTGCCTTGAGCCGGGGGTCTTTCGGAAACAGCCTTTCTACTTCATCAGAGGTAGAGGTATGGACTGCGTACATCTTACCCCCCCAGACCCCACTAAGTGGGAATACACTGGGTTGTTGTTGTTGTTGTTGTGTTTTTTTCATGGCTCGCTTAGCTCTACTGTTATTATTTCTCATTTCTTATTTCATTTATGCCACCCATTCCGTGTCATATATTACTATGACCTTGTTGACTATTCATTATCTTGAGCCAGGGGTCTATCGGAAACAGCCTCTCTACCTCTTCGGAAGTAGCGGTATGGACTGCGTATATTTTACCCTCCCCAGACCCCACTTGGTGGGAATACACTGGGTTTGTTTTTTTTGTTGTTGTTGTTGTCTGGCACACAGAAAAATTGATCCTCAATGGAGGAAGTAATGGAGGAAGTAACTTACAGATAAAGCCGTCGTGATTTTCTTGGTATGTAACATCAACCTCAAGTCTAAACTTTTGCCAAGACAGTTCACGTCTGCAACCATGTTGCGCACTTGGTTCACCTCAATCTAAAAGAAATGTGTAGCGTCGAAAGATTGTTAAAGAAAGACAAACTGCAAGAAGTAAGGCATGCGAAAAGACAGGTAGGACGAGGTAAATATGTTCATGACAACAATTAATGTTGTTTTGCTAAAGTTGAAAAATAACAGTTGATTGGGCATCTTAAAGTTCATCAAGAAGAGGGGGACTGAGAACTGGCCTTATAGAGCTGAATTTTCTCCTGATCCGTCGCCACCGTACATTTGCAGGAGACAGTTGAATCAGAGCGAAAGTTGTCTGAAAGCTACAAAACACAAGGGATAGAACTAAAACAACCAATGCATAAACAGAAAGACATTTGTTTGAAGCATGAAAATATTACCCTGACGTAGTATAATTCCTTCTCCTCCACATATTCTAAGCCAAGCTTCTCAATTGCAAGGTTTCCAACATATTCCATATATGAAAAAGGAACATTCGTATAGAAAGATTTTTTCATTTGCCTCAACATAGTTTCACCCAAGAGGTTACTTTTCAGGGATTCTTGACTATTTGCAGAAATCCTGCATCACAGAGAATTTGAGGACGATTAAATGTTGAAACATGCATTGGATTTAATCAACTCAACAAAGCAATGCTTCAGACACCCAAAAGAAGTAACATTATAACATCTAGGAGAAAAGTTAAGAATTGTATGTCAACGTAAAATAAGTTTGCGATTTAGAGAATTTCTATTATGTAAGTCTTCATTTGCCTTCTAAGACAAAAAATTGAGTACTATAAAAACGGATTTGAATAAAGCTGATATTCATATAATGCCTTCAACTAGATCGGAATTGATGCATAGCTGGTCGATTAATTATTTTCTTGAAGTAATTACAACTAGGAGACATGATCATAAAGTAGGTGGGGCAGGAAGGTATTGTAGTTAGTTAAGTTTGTTAGGAAATGATTAGATGAAAAGAGTCGGTTAGTTGTAACTAACTAATATGCTGAGCTGTATGCAGCTGTAAACTCTATTTATACGGTGGGGCATGAAGGTATTGGAGTTGGTTAAGTTTGTTAGGAAATGATTAGATGAAAAGAGTCGGTTAGTTGTAACTAACTAATATGCTGAGCTGTATGCAGCTGTAAACTCTATTTATAC
Source organism: Capsicum annuum (assembly GCF_002878395.1). NCBI lineage: Eukaryota > Viridiplantae > Streptophyta > Magnoliopsida > Solanales > Solanaceae > Capsicum > Capsicum annuum. The sequence goes on along the minus strand of NC_061122.1, from coordinate 150,759,639 downwards.
TGTGGTAGTCTTCACTGGTACTCCAACTAGAATAATGAAAATATCTTCTTCCTCTTTTTCTCTTAGCTATGCATTAAAGTCTCCGACTCTCCGCTATTGATGTAGCTAGAATTTGCAGAAAACCAACATGGTATCAGAGCAGTAACGACAAACAGTGACTGGGATCGTACGTCTAAATTCACAGCAGCATCGTTGATTGTGATACGGGCACGATCATGAAGATGGATGTTTTTGAGTGTGTTAAATGCAACCTATGGAGTGTACGAGTTGAAGTGTGAAAAGGGCTTCAAAGCCTCCCCTATATTGCACTCCATGGCGCCATTTTGTCCATTTAACACTAAGGGGCACTTTTGTCATTTTATCTATTATTTGTATTAGCCAATATAAAGAACATGTTAGGTTTTTAGCTCATTAGTTATTGAATATTGTTGAAAGAACACATATCTTGAGAGAGAGGGTCTCTAGGTCGAAACTAGGACATGAACAAGTGTGGATTCACTTGTGATTGTGTATTACTTGGAAATGTTGGTGCTTGAGCGGTGGAATCCCTCTTGTGTCACGTAAGAGTGTGGTGTTGCTATTGTAAGTCTTAGGGGTCCTTAGATTTAATACATCTTTGGGTTCTTAACCTTGTAATAGTGTATGTCTCACTTCCGATCTTTACATATCATGTACTAGTTTGTGTTGTTCTAGTGAAACCGTTGGTTGTTCTTGTTATTGTATCTTGTTCCGTTTGTTGTTGTTGTTCTCCTAGTGTGTTGTCATCTTGTTAATCTCACTTTTAGTTTGGTTGTTTGCTGCAAATAAGTTGAACACCTCATAATCTTGTCATTCTTGCAATCCCTGTTGTCGGCCAAAACTTGTCCAAGGGGAGCTCTCGGGTTCTTCATATTGTTTGGACTGTTTTGAGCCTTTTTTCTCGTGTTCCTTGGATTTTCTTGTATCATTTGGTATCAAAGCGTGGCTTGATCTTGTTCTAACAAAATCAATCTTGGGCTTGAAAGTTGAAAAAAATAAAAAATAAAAAGTGTTCTTGAGCTTGGATCTTGGCCGAGAAGAGTGTTCTTGTTGTTGTGTTCTTGGCCGAGAGTTCCTTGTTGTTATTGTTGTTCTTAGCCAAGGAAAATTGTTGTTCTTGTTGTTGTTCATCTTGGCCGAAAATGTTGAGTCTTAGATCTAAGAGACCTTTTGTTTTTGTTTAGTTGTTTCTAGTGTTAGTTCTTATTCACTAACACCTTTGAGTCGATCTTGATTTGAGCTTATATTTGTTAGTGTTGTTGACGTGAACTTGAGCCTTGATCGAATTGTTGTTGAAATTGTTGAAGCCTTGGCCGTATGGTTAACTTTGTTGTTGTGGAATTTGGAGTTGGATGTTGGTTGTGTTGTTGGTGTTCTTGGAAGTTGTTGTGTTCTTGTTGATTCTTCACCCATTCATCTTTTGTTAAAACAAGAAAAGTTAACTTTAAATCTACAAAAGGTGAAAGACAAGTTGTAGTAGTTGTTGGTGAAAGGACTAGTTCACATCACTCATAGACTTGACAACAACTTTTTCAACCACTTTTCCATATTTCAAGGAGCCTTATTTTGTGGAGTTAGTACAAGTCAAATCTCATCTTTTGAGTTGAATTTGAAAAGAGTTACAAGACTTGTGCTTTCCCTCCAAATACTAATTGTCTGCCATTCCAAAATTATAAGGATTAAAAATTTCAAGAAGGTGATTAAAACTTGTGGGACCTGGGGCCAATTAGAAGGTAACACGTCATCAAACTACTGTTCACACGACAAAATTTGGCTCAAATTTTGATCTCTTAGTTTCATTTTGTTGAGTTTTTTAGTTTCATTTGTTGATTCCAATACGAACTTACAAGCTAGTGAACATTTACTAAATTGTGAGTTGGTTTTGAAACCGTTCTTCGTATTTACGTCCTTGTGTGTTTTTTTCTTATTCTTTGAAGTCGTTGTAAACATTTGGTTCACATCTCAACACCTCATGGAGTTCAAGCAAGCATACAACACTTTTGAGATTGAGTGTAAGAAATCTGAGGACAAAGAAATAAAGAGAGAGTGTGAGGACCTTTCTTTTACAACTAACTCGTTTGTTGTTTTGTAGTGAAACTTCTTGGCTAAACTCAATTGAATCGGATGAAATTGAAGGCAAATCTCAAGATGGAGAGGAAGACGAGATGCAAAATGAAGATGTGGCCGAGACTTGAAGTTGTTGTGTTCTCAGTTTCTTCTCATTTTGTGGGCTGTTTTGGTTTAGTTGTGCCGTGAATTTGAGGTCAAATTCCTCTCAAGATGGAGAGGATGATACGGGCACGATCACGAAGATGGACGTTTTTTAGTGTGTTAAATGCAACCTACGGAGTGTACAAGTTGAAGTGTGAAAAGGGCTTCAAAGCCGCCCTTATATTGCACTCCATGGGCGCCATTTTGTCCATTTAACACTAAGGGACACTTTTGTCATTTTATCTATTATTTGTATTAGCCTATATAAAGAACATGTTAGGGTTTTAGCTCATTAGTTATTGAATATTGTTGAAAGAACACATATCTTGAGAGAGAGGGTCTCTAGGCCGAAACTAGGACGTGAATAAGTGTGGATTCACTTGTGATTGTGTATTGCTTGGAAACGTTGGCGCTTGAGCAGTGGAATCCCTCTTGTGTCACGTAAGAGTGTGGTGTTGCTATTGTAAGTCTTAGGGGTCCTTAGATTTAATACATCTTTGGGTTCTTAACCTTGTAATAGTGTATGTCTCACTTCCTATCTTTACATATCATGTACTAGTTTGTGTTGTTCTAGTGAAACCGTTGGTTGTTCTTGTTATTGTATCTTGTTCCGTTTGTTGTTGTTATTCTCTTATTGTGTTGTCATCTTGTTAATCTCATTGTTAGTTTGGTTGTTCGCTACAAATAAGGTGTTGAACACCTCATAATCTTGTCATTCTTGTGATCCTTGTTGTTGGCCAAAACTTGTCCAAGGGGAGCTATCGGGTTCTTCATATTGTTTGGACTGTTTTGAGCCTTTTTTCTCGTGTTCCTTGGATTTTCTCGTATCAGATTGCAATCTCCAAATGGAATCGGATTTGTGCTCACAAACAGATGCAACTCAGACGAACCAACAAACTCCAATGTCTACTTTTAAAATCACCAACACTCATCCTCTGTATGATCCATCTGACACACCTGGATCAGTGTTGATTCCGATCAAACTGAATGGATTGGAGAATTACGGCTTGTAGCGTAGATCGATGACTATATCACTGCAAGTGAAGAGGAAATTAGGATTTGTCACAGGTTCCTGCAAAAAGGATCAATTTAGTGCTGATTTAAATTAGGATTGGGAGACTTGTAATGCAATAGTTCTCTCATGGATAATGAATGCGATTTCTGCAAACCTTCTCAGTGGCATTGTGTACTACTCGAGTGCGCATCTCATGTGGGAGGACCTGAAGGAACGGTGTGATAAGGTCAACAGAGTTTGTGATATAACCCCCTAGATATAAGGGGTAATTCTTACGAAATTGAGTGTTCCTAAAGGGAAAATAGCTGAATTTCCCTTGAACAGATCACCCACTCTTGCTAATAGGGATTGGGAAAAATGGAGAGATGAAAGAGAAGAGAGAGAATTTCTGTAATTCTATTATCAAAACTGATTACAACTGAATTCCCAACACAACTAATAAGCAAAACAGAAACAGGGAATTGGGGAGGGAAAGTTAGTTACAACCGTTTTATGGAAGGCGCGTGGTCCACTTTTAATAACTAACTGCTTAGTTGATTGTGCTTTTATATCTCAACACATTCCCACTATTGTATTACAATGGGTTAGACACATAACAATACCCCACCCTTAAAAACAATCCTTGTCCTCGAGGATTGAACTGAGGAAACTGGTGAGTGAATTCTGCAAGATCCATCCAAGAGTTGTCTTCTGGTGCAGCATTCAACCACTTGACCAAGACTTGAGTTCCAGCTCTCCCTCGCTTCTGATATACTCTTCTATCCAAAATGGCTTCCGGGACTAGCAAGAGGTGGCCTGAGTCAGTGTGAACAACAGGCAAGGTAGGAGTGGCTACCTTAGACCCAAGCTTCCTTTTGAGTTGAGAAATGTGAAATGTAGGATGAATCTTAGAACCAGCAGGTAGATCCAAAGTGTAGGCCACAACACCAACTTTAGCAGTGATCAAAAAGGGACTAAAAAACTTGGCAGATAACTTTTGAAAAGAGTGATCCTTCAAAGAATGTTGTCTGTAAGGTTGAAGTTTAACATAAACCCAATCTCCAACTGAGTAAGACCTATCAGTTCTGCGTTTGTCAGCCTGCATCTTCATTCTGTTTTGAGCTTGGCTCAAGTGAAACTTCAAACACCTTATAGTGGCTTCCCTAGCCTGTAAGCTCCTGTCAACCATGTCCAGCTGAGAATCAAACGGTAAGTAGGGAAGTAAGGGAGGAGGCTTTTGACCATAAACCACCTCATAAGGTGTCATGTGAATAGAGGAATGATAGGAGGTGTTGTACCACCACTCCGCAAGTGACAACCAATAAGGCCATTCCTTGGGTTTGTCAAAGGTCATACACCTCAAATAAGACTCCAAACACCTGTTAACAACCTCAGTTTGGCCATCAGTTTGTGGATGGTATGCTGAGGATGTAAGCAAGGAAACCTTCTGCAGTTTAAACAATTCCTTCCAAAACTTGCTGACAAAAACAGGATCTCTATCTGACACAATAGATTTAGGCATTCCATGTAATTTGAACACACCATCCATAAACAATTGAGCCACATCTAGTGCTGAGTAAGTGTGCTTCAAAGGAAGGAAGTAAGCAGCCTTGCTAAGTCTGTCAACCACCACAAATATCGCTTCCTTGCCAGCAACTTTAGGTAAAACTTCAATGAAATCCATGGAAAGGTCTTGCCATACCTTATCAAGAGTGGGAAGAGGCTGTAAGAGACCAGGGTAGGCAGCATTCTCACCCTTACATCTTTGGCAAGTGTCACATTCCTTCACAAAAGTGTAAACTTCTTGCTTCATTTTCTTCCAGTAAAATTCCTGTCTTAACCTGATAGTGTAGCATTGATGCCAGAGTGACCTCCAAGTGAGCTCTCATGAAAGTAAGCAATTAATTTCTTCCTCAATGTAGTATCAGCCCCCACTATCAATTTTCCTTTTCTACTCAAAACACCAGCAGTATATTGGTAATAAGGTTTGGAACATTTAGCTGCTTGGATAGATTGGATAAGAGATTGTAATTGAGGATCAGTGAGCCAAGAGCTCTTGACTTCATCCAGCAATGATGATCGCAACCCTGAAATACTGCACATTTGGATGGATTCTCCCTTCCTAGATAGAGCATCAGCTGCTATAATTTCTTTTCCTTTCTTGTACAAAATGGAGTAATCATATCCAAGAAGCTTCACCAACCATTTTTGTTGACTAGGTGTTGTAATTCTTTGTTCCAACAAGAACGTTAAACTGTGATGGTCTGTCCTGATATAGAAATGTCTTCCCAGTAAATAAGGTCTCCACTTTTGAACAGCTGAAACCAGAGCCAGTAACTCCCGTTCATAAACAGAGAGAGCCTAGTTTTTATTGGATAATCCCTTGCTGAAAAAAGTTATAGGTCTGCAATATTGTACCAAAACAGCACCAGTGCCCTCTCTTGAAGCATCTGTTTCTATAGTGAAGTTCTGAGAAAAATCAGGAAGGGCCAGGACTGGTGCAGTAGTCAAAGCCAACTTAAGTCTGTCAAATGCTGCAGCTGCCTCTTGTGTCCAGAGAAAACCACTTTTCTTCAGCAAATCATGTAGAGGTCTAGCAATTAAGCCATATCCTTGAATAAACCGTCTATAATATCCAGTGAGAAGAAACCCCCTCAAGCCTTTGAGATTCTTGGGCTGGGGCCAGTCCAAAACAGTCTCCACCTTGAGTCTGTCCATAGCCACACCTTCTGCAGATATCACATGTCCAAGATAATCTATTCTCTATTCTGGTGACTCCAAAATCACATTTACTATTCTTCACAAATAACACTTGATCTCTTAATATGTTGAAGGTTAATTCCAGGTGAATCAGATGCTCAGACCAAGTCGGGCTGTATATGAGTATATCATCAAAGAAGACTAAGATAAACTTTCTAAGGTGATTATGAAATATCTTGTTCATGAGGCTTTGAAAAGTGGAAGGGGCATTAGTTAAGCCAAAAGGCATTACTAAAAACTCATAGTGACCATTATGTGTCCTAAAGGCAGTCTTAGGTATGTCAGGTTCAAACATCCTGATCTGATGATAGCCTGATCTAAGATCTAATTTAGAAAAATATCTTGCACCATAAAGTTCATCAAGTAACTTCAATAACTGGTATAGGGAACTTATCTTTCACTGTGCAGCTGTTTAGTTCCCTGTAATCCACACACAGCCTCCACGAACAATCTTTCTTCTTCACCATAACAATGGGGGGAGAGTAGGGGCTATTACTGTCTCAAATAATACCAGAAGTGAGCATTTCATCCACTATCCTTTCTATCTCATCTTTTTGGACTGCAGGATACCTGTAGGGTCTGATGTTCACAGGGGAAGTGCCTTCATGGAGAGTGATTTAATGTTCATGACTCCTAGAAGGAGGTAACTCTGTAGGAGATTCAAACAGCTTCTCATACTTGTCCAAAACCATCTGCAGCTCTAAGGATTGCAGGTTTTCAGTAACCCACCCTTCCAATGAGTACAAACTAGCCTCCAATATACCCTCCTCTTGCAAGAAAAGTCCTAAGGACATCATGCACAATTCAACTGGTTGCGCCAATAGCTTATCCATTCTTCCAGAAGATATCATTTTGACAGCTGGAGGTTGAACACCTCTGAGTGATACCTTCTTGCCTTGAACATTGAACTCTATCTTAAGTTGTTTAAAATTCCACATTATATCACCAAGAGTAATGAGCCATTGTATTCCCAGCACCATTCCACACCCTCCAATTAGTAATATCAACATATCAGAACTGAAACTCACACCTTGCATCTTCCATTCTATCTTCTTGCAAATATAATGACTTTGCACCTTATTACCAGCTGCCACTAACACATTAAAGGGGGTGATTGCAGTTAAGGCACATCCTAATTTCTCGGTTCTATTGAGGTCCAAGAAATTATGGGTGCTGCCAGTATCAATGAGAACTTGAACAGCCTTTCCTTTGATAGATATAGTCACCCTCATAGTCCTGAAATCTTGAACTCCACACATGACATGCATTGAGACCTTGGTAGGATTGCCCACTCAGAGTCAGTCTCTAAACCTTGGGCCATGATTGTCAACAATTCCGTAGGATCAATCAACTTAGACTCATTTTCTTCCACTTCTATTGGCATATCCTGTTCATCAACTTCCAAACAAAATAGTTGCCTCTTCTTTTTACACACATGTCTAAAACTATACTTTTCATCACAATTAAAACACAACCCTTTACTCCTTTCATCCATTTCTGCAGGACTTAGCAGTCTAGGAGGTTTGTAACCTGGTTTAGAACTTCCAGCAGCAGAAATAGCTTGCTTGGAGGGAAAATTTTGTTTAGAATAAGAGGAAGAAGATGCTACAGAATTAGGAAATTTAGGAGGGTTTCTTGGAGTAGCTAGGATAGGATAATGTGAAAAAACATGTCTCTGCACTTCAAGTGTTTGTTCTTGGATAACTTATGGCCTTAGCTAAAGTTCTGGGATTCAACATTTTCACTAGCAAGCCAATTTCAGGTTTCAACCCCCTAATGAAACAACTAACCACATAATGTTCAGGAAGATCAACCCTAGTGAGCACTTCATCAAAAAGATCCATATATTCTTGAACAAAACCAGTCTGTCTCAAGTCCTTAAGATCTCCCATAGGATCATCAAAAAGTTCAGATCCAAATCTAGCATACAAGCAACCTACATATTCACTCCACCTAACCCAATCTCTGGACAATCTTTGCTTCATAAAAGATTGGTACCACTGCAAGGCTTTAAATTTACAGGAAGCCAATTTCACTTTAGAACCTTCAGGTGTTTCATCCACCTCAAAGAATTGCTCACATTTGTACAACCAGTCTTTTAATCCCTCACCATTAAATTTAGGAAATTCTACCTGATAGCTCCGAGTGGGTAGCCGATAATCCTCATGTCTGGGAGGATTAGCCATTGAAGCTCCATCATGTGCCGCTGCAGCAGGTTGTCCTTCTCCTCTTGCAGCTCCATTACAAGCACCATTGCTCATCAACATCTTTTTTATTTCATCAACTGCTTGTGCGACTTTTGCATCCACCAGCTGCCTTAAATCCGACACAGAATTTACCACAGTATCCATGGAACCCTTTAGGTTATCGACCTCTTTGCGTAGCTCCTACATACGAGTGTTGTGATCTCCCATTGCAGTTGATCCAAGGATGTATTGGCTCTGATACCAATGATATAACCCCCTGGATATAGAGGGTAATTCTTACGAAATTGAGTGTTCCTAAAGGGAAAATAGCTGAATTTCCCTTGAACAGATCACTCACTCTTGCTAATACGGATTGGGAAAAATGGAGAGATTAAAGAGTAGATTGAGAATTTCTGTAATTCTATTATCAAAACTGATTACAACTGAATTCCCAACACAAGTAATAAGCAAAACAGAAACAGGGAATTGGGGAGGGAAAGTAAGTTACAACCGTTCTATGGAAGGCGCGTGGGACCATGCGCCTAACTAACTTTTAAAAACTAACTGCTTAGCTGATTGTGCTTTTATATCTCCACACATTCCCACTATTGTATTACAATGGGTTAGACACATAACAGTTCGCATCTTCCAGTTACATCGAGAAATAGCTACAATTTCATAGGGCACGGATTCCGTAGCAGTATATTTCACTAGTTTGAGGGAGCTTTGGGCTGAATATGACAATGTGGTTCCTACACCAGGCTGTGACTGTGTTAAGTCAAAGCAGTAAATTGAACATTTGCAGAGACAGCGATTGTTGCAGTTCCTTAGTGGATTGAATGAGTCGTACGAACAAGTTTGAAGGCAGTTGTTGTTGAAGACGGTTGAACCTTCTTTGAATCAAGCTTATGCCATGCTGAGTGAGGATGGATGCCTCTTCCCAAATTGGGTAAAAATGTAAACCTATAGCTGCAGAAGTAGGAATAATGGCACCGGAAATAATATTGTTTCCATAAAGTAGAGACCCTGAAACAGGTTCACGCCGACGTTCATGTCCATTTCCAGCTCTGGGAGTGAAAGGAGAACCTTTAGCAATGCAGTTCAATTGAAATCAACCTTATAAAGGAAAAAAACCTTTTACCAAATGTGATTACTGTGGTAAAGGAGGTCATGTTCATGAGGATTGTTATTGGTCGATCAGACATCCAAATCAGTCAGATGGTTCTAAGAAAGTTCCTGATGATGATCATAAGAAGAAATTCGACACTGTGAACTCTGAAAAAAGGCAACCAAATCAGAATTTGGAGAGAAAACCTTACAATCCACATTTGACAGGAAGAGAAACTTTGCAGTAAACAATGTGATGAATGAAGGTAGAAGGTCTGCAAAACTGCTTTCGACTGATGAACAATATAGACAACTCCAACAGATGTATGGTAAATTTGGTCCTAGCATCTCAGACGAACAGTATAGACTATTCAACAATTGATGAATGACAAGAAGGAACAAAGAGATCACAATTTAGCAGGTAGAGATGTTTCTAGCATTACACATATAGGATTTGCCGACCATTTAGAGGATATGAGGGTGGATAATGTCCTCTATGTACCAGATTTCAAATATAACTAGATTTCAGTCTCCAAAGTAACCAAGGGCCTATCCTGCTCTGTCCCATTTTTTCTTGATTTTTGCATCTTTCAGGATCATTATAGTGACAGGGTGAGGGGGATTGTTAGGGAACAAGGAAGTCTGTACATTGTGTCAAAGGATTCAAGTAGGGATGGCAATGGTGCGGTGCGGGTTTTTTCTAAATCCAAAAATTTTAAAACCGCCCCGCATCACCTTTAAACCCACATAAACCCGTCCCGCATTCATACCTGCACCGCACCGCCCCACATTTTTTCATTTTTCTTTTTTTAAAAAAGTTTGTAACTCTGCTGAAAACCATAATATTTTCAATACTAGGAAATAGTAACAACCAATTTCTATTATATCACTTCTCACTAAGGAATTATCAAAAAAGTATCACGTGTACAAGTAATGATCAAATATCAAATTTTCATTAAGATGAATTAAGAAATTAAACAAGTTATAAAATTGCTTTTTTTTAGTGTTATACATGTTTTAAGCATCATAAAATTTTAAGTGAAGAATACATATAATTTTAGATAGATTTATGAGAATAATACTAAATTTTAAACTTTTTTTTAGTTTAAGCACGCATATATCCGCAACCCGCACCACCCTACACCATTTTAATAAAAACTTACTTAAACCCGCCCCACACCCACATAGTCTAAAACCCGCACCGGCCCACATAGCCTAAAACCTGCCCCGCCCCACCCCCGCCCCACCCCTAGATTCAAGGATTAATGTTTCATCAATAATGCATTGAAGAATATAGAGAATGCAGAGAAGGCTACAAGTCCTGAGCTGTGGCATCAAAGACTAGGGTATCCATCAGAAAAGGTCATGCATAAACTTGAGTTTTCCATAAAAATGAGAAGAATACTGCAACTCAAGACTGCTCTACATGTCCTTTGGCTATTGTGAAGACTGTTAGCTCAGACAATGGTACAGAATTCTTTAATAACAGTGTCTTGAACTTCTTGATGGTTACGGCATTGTACATCAAAGTAGTTGTGTCTACACTCCTCAAAGGAAGCATAGACACATCTTGAATGTTGCTAGAAGCCTTAAAATTTCAGGCTTGTATTCCTGCAAGATACTGGGCTGAGTGTGTTGAAAGTGCACTGTACTTGTTAAACAGACTAACAACTGAAGTTTTGAAAGGTCATTCTCCTTATGAGTTGATGCATCAGAAGGTTCCATCTTTATCTCGTTTGAGGGCCTTTAGATGCTTGTGTTATGCTACCAATTTAGTGAGATCAGACAAATATGACGTGAGAGCTAAACGAGCCATCCCGATGGGCTATTCCTCCAATCAAAAAGGCTACAAACTGCTTGATTGTTCCACTAACCGGTTTTTTGTCAGTAGGGATGTGGTCTTCAAGGAACATTTGTTCCCTTTTTCTTCTGTTGGTTTTCCATCTTCTACACCATCTCTTGCCAGGGTGAGTACACCTCTTGATGATCAAGTAGACAGTGTAGAAGGTTGTGCGGGTTGTGCAGACAATCAGACAGCAAGCACAGAACTACAGGAACATGCATATATCATTATAGAAGAAGATAAAATGCCATTGAACATGAACATGAAGATGTCATTGTAGAAGAAGATAATGCAGAGAATATACATGCAGCACCAAATGTTTAGTTGAAGTACATGAGGATGTGGCTCATGAGGCTGCATGTGCAGATGGAATTGAGGAAAAAATAATCCAGCTCCAAGAAGATCTGGGCGAATCATCAAGCCACCACCGTGGCATGAAGATTATGTTACCACAAAAGAAAGAGAGAAATCATCTTATCCTAACTCCAACTATGTGTCATATCATATTCTATCAGCAAATTGCAGAAAAGTATGGGCTAATTTGTCGGCAACGGTTGAACCACACAACTTCCAAGAGAGTTCCAGGGATGATAAATGGGTAGAAGCAATGAAACAGGAAATTAGAGCTTTAGAAGATAACAATACTTCGGAGATAGTTGATCTTCCAAAAGGCAAGAATGCTATTGGTTCAAAATGGATATACAAAATTAAGTACCAAGCTAACGGAGAGGTTGAAAGGTACAAAACTAGATTGGTTGCCAAAGGATATAGCCAAAAGGAGGGACTTGACTACCATGAGACTCTCTCCAGTGACAAAAATGGTGACAGTTAGATCAATTATTTCTCTAGCAGCCTCTAAAGGATGGGAGTTATGCCAAATAGATGCCTATAATGCCTTCTTGCAAGGTGACTTGGATGAAGAAGTGTATACGACACTTCCTCAGGGTTTTGGAAGGCAGGGGAAGATCAAACTTTGCAAGCTGAACAAGTATTTATATGGCTTGAAGCAAGCATCAAGACAATGGAACATCGTGTTGACAGAAGCACCGATAGAAGCAGGGTTGCCAGAGTAAATATGACTATTCTATGTTCACAAAAAGAAAAAACAATGACTTTGTGATAATCTTGGATGAAAAGTGTACACGACACTTCCTCGAGGAATGGCAGGGGGAGATCAAACTTTGCAAGTTGAACAAGTCTTTATATGGCTTGAAGCAAGCATCAAGACAATGGAACATCAAGTTGACACAAGTACTGATAGAAGCAGGGTATTGACAGAGTAAATATGACTATTCTATGTGCACAGAAAGAAAAAACAATGACATTGTGATAATCCTAGTGTATGTAGATGACATGCTGATTACAGGGAGCAATAAGGAATTCATCGAAGAAACAAAGCAGGTAATACATACGAAGTTCAGGGTCAACGAGTTGGGAGAATTACAATTTTTGTTGGCATCGAAATTCTGAGGTCCAAGAAAGGGATTTTGCTGAATCAAAAGGAAGTATGTTCTTGAAATAATATCTGACTTGGGGTTAGGAGGAGCTAAAACAGTGAGTACTCCCATAGATGTGAATCAAAAATTTACTTCAACAGCACATGATGAATGCACAGGAGAAAACAGTGATACACTTTTGGAAGATGTAATAGGCTATCAGAAATTAATTGGAAAGTTGTTGTACTTAACAATAACTAGGCTTGATATCAGCTTTGTTGTGCAGAACCTTAGACAGTTCATGCAGATGCCTAAGAGGTCACACTGGGATGCTGCAATAAGGGTAGTCAAGTATTTGATGCAGGAACCAGGATTGGGAATCATGATGAGTAGTGACATTGCTGATTCCTATTGTTGTTTTTGTGATGCAGATTGAGTTGCATGTCCTAACACTAGGAGATCTATATCAGGTTTTATCATCAAGTTTGGTAGATCCTTGATATCATGGAAGTCTAAGAAACAAAATACTGTCTCAGGGAGCTCTGCTGAAGCAGAATATAGAAGTTTGGCCACACTGAAATTGTTTGGTTGTTAGGATTGTTCAATGAGTTAGGAGTTGATGTGAAATCTCCAGTTGATGTATATTGTGATAGTAAGGCAGCCCTACAATTGCAGCCAATCCAATCTTCCATGACGGCCCCAAGCATATAGAGATTGATTTATTGATTTCCATTTTGTGAGAGACAAAATCAGAGAAGGAATGGTACAAACTCACCACATTGGAACCAAAGATCAAGAAGCAGATATACTAACAAAAGGTCTTGGTAGAAGTCAACATGTGTATTTGTTAAATAAGCTTGGAGTGCTTAACTTGCTGCAGCCTCCAGCTTGAGAGGGAGTATTGGAGTTGGTTAAGTTTGTCAGGAAATGCTTAGTAGATAATGATGATAAGAGTCGGTTAGTTGTAACTAACTAATATGCTGCTGTATGCAGCTGTAAACTCCATATATACTGTGGTAGCCTTCACTTGCACTCCAACTTGAATAATGAAAATATCTTACTCCTCTTTTTCTCCTAGCTACACATTACAGTTTTCGCAATTGATGTAGCTTGAATTTGCAGAAAACTACCGAAGGCTACAATACTACAACTTTGATGAACGAGAAAAACCAAGGTGCAAATTAATCTAATTCAGAGGCCAAAATCTTCGGATTAATCTCTATACCACTCTTTTGTGTGATTCTATATGCCATCTTATAAGAAATTAGAAAACACAATGTGCCCATCAATATAGTAGCCCTTTTGTGATCTTTTGAGTTTCGATAAGGTCATTCTATAATCTTTTGATGTAGCACTATTTGTAGGGGCTACAAGGCAAAACGAAATGATAAAAGAAACAACTTCCAATAAGTTTGCTAGGCGAAAAAAAATTGCGTTGACATAGGGTTTCACTAACCTCCTTAATGACAAACATTGAGAAGAGATTACCCAACTAATGAATCTCATTGTTACGTGGTCAAATATAGAAAATATAACATTCACATTAATGGAAACATTTTTAAAAAAGTGATGGTGCCCGGATAGCTTGTGTGCACCTCAACAATGCAACCAGGAACCTACTTGCTACCACCCACTCGGCACCAACATAGGTACCGGGTAACTCCGCACACTATGGCTCAGGCAGATAAGAACAGATCACCTATTGTTGTTTTTGTCATTGTGCTAGTCTAACTCTATACTCTTTGTTGAATTCCCTATTTTGACTTTCGGCCATGTTCCTTTGGGGAAATCCAGTAAATTGAGGGAAAGCGGGGAACATTCAATCATGCACTGTATTCATTCTACTTGACTCCTATATTCTTAATTCCCACAGGTGTTCATGATTAAGCACTTGCCAACTTTCATCATGTGTATTTGCTATTATTCACAAGCCAAAAGGGATGAATGATACGGGGTACAAAAGAGAACGGCCACCTTATTGTTTCCAGGGGTGTTTCAGTTGTTAAATGGCCGCTATATGTTTCAAATTAAAAGGACACATGGAATTAGTTTTTACCAGGGTAGAAAAGACAAACCTTTCCTAATATCATAAGCTTGATGTGAGAAATGATCAATACTAACCCATAAAAGAGAATTCTTCCAAAACGAGCAACAAGAGTCGGCTTTAATACTCCCATATTAGATTCCTTCATTTCACACTTCACATGTTGAAATGACAAAACTAAGTCCTTCATAACACTTTTAACCACCAAAAGCCATGGCTCATCCATAAGCTCCTTTCTTCCTTCACTGCAACCTAAAAAAGTGTATATATTGTTTAGGAAAAGATCATAGAACCAAAATTGTAGTCCATGAAAATCAGAAAAGGATTTTAGAAATAACACCTCCTTGTTTCAAATCCTGATCCACCAAAATAGAAAATCCAGTAGAAAACAAAAGGGTGGGTATAACACAACAAATGATAGATTCAGATCATTCCTTTTCACAACACATAACATGTGCTAATCGCACAGCAGAGATTTTAACATACAAATTTTTTAAAGCTTAACATATTTTCCAGAAAATGTTCTCCAATTTTTCATGTTAGGTTAAAATATTTTCTCTAGGAAACAAGCTGCTTAAAAATGAAAGAAAATGACTTATTTAACCAAAGTAGGCAAAACAAGTTGCATAACTGACATTGCAAGCTCATTATCTCTTCTCCACCCAGCCTACACCCTCACTCCCCTACCCTTGACCATCCCAACCCCTGCCACACCACTCCCCACCACATCCCACCCCTATAATATTTTGCTATATGACATATAAATATTCTTGAGATAATATTTTTTCTTAGCTATCATGTCAAACATGAGAAAATAAGTAAGAAGCCCACTTGTTTTCGAAAAAAAAAAACATTTTCCTCCGTACCAAACACACCGTTAAAGTAGTACCTTCCATTAGAACCAAAGAAAGAGGTTTTTCGCCTGATCTTTGCTCCACTGGAACAGGTTCTAGCTTCACAAGAGATGAAAACTGAGAATCATCAGTCAAGCCAACAGGGAACCATTTCCTAACTGCACCATGAGCATAAATGATCCCGCCTAAATACTTTTCCTTTCTCTTGAAATTCAGGTTCTTTCTGCAGGCAGGCATCAGGGATTTCGGTGCCGGAGTTGGTTTCGGCGACTGCGAATTTTTGTGTGCCTCTTGTGAGGTGGAATGTAAGACATGATCACTTGCTGATGCTCGGTGGACTGTTCACTTCTTAGAGAATTTGTCTGCTCAAGTTTCCAATTACCAAAATAGTGTATCCTCTCCAAATTTTTAATTAGCAGAATAATCTGCTTTTAATTTCTCATTTATTGGACAGATAATAAAAATATATCTGTTGGACGATCATAGATCTATCGAATTAATGATTAATTTGTATATATATCTTTGAAACAGATAATAAATGTGTGAAATTGACAATCAATCTATTTATATAATAGATTTATCTTGGAAATGGGTCATTTTCCTAAATAAAAAAAAAATTATGATCCATTTAGTTAAAAAAATAGATTTAAAAGGTCTATTTAACAAAGAGTCCCCACTTCTTATGCGAGACTGATCGGCCATAAAAAAAATTTCCTTCTTTCCAGAAAATTATTTCAATTTATGAAATTTTAGATGTTTGGCCATAAAAATTTCAAAAATAATTTTAATTTATTTTTAAAAAAATAAAAATAAGTTTTTATTATTTTTACTTTTCTTTAATTCTAGTTTTAGTTTTTGTTATTATTAGATATTGCCCAAAAAATTTTAATTTTTATAAAAATTCCTCTCAACTAAAATATGCTTGGACAAAAAACTCTCACGCAATTTGTTATTACTGTTAATAAAAAAACGCGATTCCATCTTTCACTTTCATGTGCTTTGAATGCATCTTCTACATAAATATGCTTGAACTTCATTATTTTTGCTAATTTTTCTGTCAAAATTATTGAATCCTAATGCGCAACAAATACCTTTGACACATATTGGGTGTCATTAGATGTCATGCATCTCCAATAAGCACCGTCTTTTCACTAAAAAAAAGTATAAACGTCTTGTATAATAGTTTTAGAAATTTCCTTTATACTATACAGTTCTTCCATTTTAATGTGAATCATTCATAACGTAAAAGTTGCTTGTAAGTTCATTTATTTACTTTTTCTTAATCATATATGAAATAACAAAGAAACATAAGGAAGAACTAAAGAATCACATTTGATTATATGTTTAGGTAAATTAGTTAGTTGAGTGATTTAGATATTTTTTAAAATTTTAGGGAATAAAATTATATTTAAAAAAGATTTTTCAAAAGTTTAAAAAAAAGAAATCAAAAAGACATGATCAAACACAACTTCAACTCCAACTTCAATTTTTTTTAGTTTTCATGGCCTAACGCCTACTAAATGTGTTGGTCACTAATCATCTTGCTAAAAATAAATATTTCATATTAGTTGATCACTTATTAACATGATAGAATTAATTAACTTCATTTTACTTCTATAATTAATAATATACATTAAATGTGAACAATTACAGTTTCAATATCTATTTTTATGGCCAATGAATATCATTAATATGAGCAAAAAATAAAATAATAAATTTTAGCATTTAATTTATAATTTTTTAATTTCCGTATAAAATAAAGTGTGTTCTACTAAAATGAGACGAAGGGCGTACTACTTGCAAAAGGCTATATAAATTATAGAATGTTATAAATGCATAGATTGTCACATCTCTCTATACTCCTCGTTATAATCACATTTTATTGTAGCGGATTAATTTTCTTCAAAAGTATTTTTTCCTGTTATATTTTACTTTCGTATAACGATATTCTACCTGTAACAGCAACAATAATTATTACAGTGATACACTCTTTGTAAAAATTACATATATATTATAGTGTATAAAATACCATATTAAAATATTTGATTATCAACATTAAACTAAGCATATTGTAAGCTTTTTAAAATTCTTTAACCATTGTACTTTAAGACAATATAACTTTTGTCACGATCAGAGACTAAACTCTGGACATAGTCGATACCTTGACCATTATTGACCCAAGAGAATTACTTGGCTTACATCACGGGCATTCATTTAAAATGGTGTGAAACATCCATAAAGATCATAAAGAAAATTGCGGAAGCAAAATTCATTTTATAAATGCTTAAGTCATTAAAGTATAAATGTGGAAGAATTTCAAAATAATTGAACAAAATTCAAAATATCTGAAAGGACATCAATATTGAATTACGAAACCTCTACATAACATAAGTTAATAACTATGTGGGAACAAGACCCCAACTATACCATAAAACTTTGACAAGTTAAAATATCAAATGGATTAAGCTTTTTAAAAAATAAAGTGCTCACCAATAATTAATATATCACGTCCTAGCACTGCACAGAATCAAAATGTATGTCTCAAAACCTACATCATGAGATGACAGACGATTAATGTATGAATGTATTAATATATAAAACTGAAAAGGGGAACATAACATAGAAGATATTTATGAAATTGAAACAGTAATGAATAAGAGGACATAAAATATCAAAAGAAAAAAGGACTCATTAATATATATTACACTATGAGATAAGTGGGTCCAATCATTATCTGATCAGATAAACTCAAATTCATAGTTGTAGAATGAATCAAGATCTAACTGTTTAAACAACATCTGGGCATGCCTAAATCCTCATTGAGGAAATATCTATGATTTCTTAAATTTACGAAATGAACCATCTCAACGTCGGCAAAATGTGATTTTGGACAATGAGTCAATTCAAGCTCACACCCTCTCGATTAGCTATCTTATTCTGCTTAAGTTCATGTTTTATTCATGTTCATCTCATCTATCATCTTTAAAACAAAATTTCATCATAGTTTCATCAATCATCCATTAAACATGAAGTATGTATGCAAAGCTGGTATCCTCATACCAAAATTTACAAATCTATCTATTCATTAATAAGCATTATCATGGAGGTTGATAGAGCTATACATGTCTTAACACGCTTCATGAAATATTAAGAAGTGATTCAAAAATATTTATTTGAAAATAATCATATTTAAATTACACTGAAAGAAACGAAACTAACATATGATGCATCTTTACCATATCTTGTAAGGTTTATGAATTAATTCAAAATATAATTTAAGTATTTTAATACATAATTTCTTGAAGATAAAGGTTACCCATGAATTTGAATTATCTTAATTCCCAAAGATTTTATGTTTAACTCTAGTTTATTATGAAGAACTTAAGATAGCACAAGGAAACAAAAATTAAAAAGCTTTATCAGACTTACAGATAGCATTAAATATCCTAAAGAAGAATTTAGGAAAAATCCTTGAAATTAAGAATCCTACTTTTTGATCTTTCTTGAAACATGAGAATTGGGGTTCGAGAAGAATAAAAGAAAGTCGATCGAGTTTTTTGATAAATAACCCCCTATGAAAGTTTAAAATACCACGGGATAGAATAATGAGACAAGAAAAAAATAAAAATATTCTTGTAAAAGTGTTTTTTTAAAACTACAAGAACGTTGATTTAAATGATAAAATTCTTAAAGCTTAACATATTATTATAAAATGTATTTCAATTTTTCAATGTTTGGTTAGTCAAAATATTTTCTCTAAAACAAGTTGCTTAAAAATGAAAAAAATGACTTACTTAATCAAAGTAGGCAAAACAAGTTATATAAATGGCATTACCTGTTCATTATCTCTTCTTCACTCAGCCATCACCCTCACTCCCCTCCCTTTGACCAATCCAACCCCTGCCACCTCACTCCCCACCATATCCCACTCTAGAATATTTTAGTAGATAATATATAAATACTCTGGGGTAACATTTTTTCTTACCTATCATATCAAAGACGAGAAACATGAGAAAATAAGTAAGTAAAAAACTCACTTATTTAAAAAAAAAATATTTTTCTCCGTACCAAATACATCCTTAAAGAATTACCTTGCATTAGACCAAAGAAAGAGATTTTTTTGCCTGATCTTCTCTTCACTGAAATATGTTCTAACTTCACAAGTGATGAAAATTGAGAATAATGAGTCAAGCCAACTGGGAATCATTTCCTCACTGCAGCATGAGCATAAAGGATCCCGCGCAAATAATTTTCTTTTGTCTTGAAATTTAGATTTTTTTTAAGGCAGGCATCAGATATTACAGTGTCAAAGTTGATTTTAGTGATATAAAATATTTTATGTGCCTCTTGTGCGGTGGGATGTAAGACATGCCTCTCATTATGATCACATTTTGTTATTGGAAGGGCTGTTCACTTCTTTGGAGTATCAAATTTACTGTTGTCTCTATTTCATATTCATTAATAAGTGAATTGTTAATACATTTTTTATCTTTCAAATTGACTTAATTGTTCAATGTTCAAGAGTAATATTGAAATTTTCTTTTATTTACACCTTTCATTTGGATTTCCTATATGAATCAAGAACTTTAATTTCTCTTATTTATTTTTTATTATTTTGAATTAAATATTTATTACCTTAATTTGGCTTTAGACTTTCATTTGATTATTGATATTTTACAATTATGTTCTTTTCTCATTCATCTCCATACCAAATTTGAAAAATAAATTAAGAGATTTTATGAATTTTGTTTTTGAAGATTCGACTATAATAATTCATGATACTATCATAGATGAAAATTCAGTTGAAATAATTCAAGACACAATTATTAAAAATTTGATTAAAAAAAATTTAAGACACTACTATTGAAAAATTGATTGAAAGAGTTCATGACTCTATCATTGATGGAGACTTGATTGAAATTGTTCAAATCATTGAAGACTTAGTTTAAATTGTTCGAGACATCAATGTTAAAGAGAAAATAATGATTATGTTAAAAATTTATCTTGCTAAATTTATTAGAATAATTATACTCATATTTTTTTTATTTAGCATTAAAACTTTTATAATATAAAAATCAATTTCCTTGCATTTCAAAATCAATATACATATCTATATTTATAGGAGCTTGTCAATGTAATACAAAAAATAACAATTATGCAAATAGAGTAACTAAAAAAAGATACTAAGACCAAAATAAATATATTCCACTAAAATACAATTTCAAAGAGTGAGTAACCACTGACATTTTTATAGAAAAGTGAAAATTAATTGGATAAGAAGGAGAATTGAAGAGTCATGTCACTATCCAATTCCTTAGGGCATAATGGTACCTACTATAACCCACCAGTAAGTAAGTCAACTCGTAATCCGAAACTGTTAGTAACAGACTATCAAAAAAATGAAAGGAACAACAGAAGAAATATAATAAAGAGACTAACATATATAAGACAACCCCAAGACCTAGTGAAGTTAGTACAATAACTTTTAATAAAATAAAAGTACAAAGTCAAATACTAAATAAATAAACATGTACAACCCATCTCTGAATATAATATAGAGATCATTCTAATCTAGAAAAGGAAGAATTGTAGTACTCCAAACGCCAGGTGCTCACCCCAAATCTCTGATCCATAGATGCTTCGTACGATGCACATAACAATAGCGAGAACCCGACTATGATCTACATGCTATAGAAGTATAGTATGAGTACCAAACACGTGGTACTCAGTAGGAAACTATCGATTGAGCTCCAAAGATAATGTAAACACATATAACATGCAAAGCAGGAATGTAAACTATAGGTAACTATCCAGAAATCTAACATAATACGGCTAGAGAAGAAGTAAGGATAAACTATCCTATTCTAGCAGTGTTCAGGAACTAAAGTAATATATTATATATCACTAGCCAATATACTAGTAAAGAATGAAGAAGGATATAGAGTATTATACAAGGACAAGAAATATATATATGATATGAATAAATAAGGGAAGAGAGGAATATACTATGATACCATAGCTAGATATACATATACATATGGGTATACAAGACTAACTCAAAGATAACAACCTAAGGTAACCAATCTAACCTCTCTAAAAAATTCTAACCAATTAGGAAAGCTAATGCTAACATGATCAAGGCCAATAGTCCAAGTGTCTAACCATGAATACACTATTTATAATGCAATTTACCATAAGGAGAAAAGGGATCAGAATCATGTCTCTAACCTCAACATCAGTCCATAATCATCCTACCATGAAATAACCATAATAACAACAATAAAGTAATTGGCTAGTCCAGATAAACAATACCTAACTGGGCCTCCATAAACTCTAAAGGTCCAATCAACACTCAACATACAACAATCGTAGCCTATACTTATGCAACCTCATAAGAATGATAGATATAAGCACCAAACAATATACTGGTGATAGATAATACATATGAATAAATAAATAAATAAATGTAAGTAAATCCATAATACCATAATCGATCCAAGTGTCATAACGTACCAAGTGTATACACCTCCTCTAGCTTGATGATTCACAAAGAAATAACCTACACGACCTCTCTCTTTGACATGATGGCTCATGGACGAAGGGGCCACTAGGGGATTCGAGAATATCTGTATATGCTTAACTGATCCCGATCTAGGATTTTTGATCAGTATCATCAATCTACTCTATCCAGTATTAGAAATATATATATATATATAATAAATGTATGGACTCAAACCGTGGTTTAAAAATTATAAATTTGTAAGTCCATTGCTCAGGATCAACTTTGGGACGAAATTATCATAATAGAGTAGAAAAAATTGAAATCCCTCACTACCGAAGTAAATAGTAGTGATAAAAGAGTAGATAAATCATGGACCAAAATTCATCTATGTCTAATTTTTAAAACATTATTTTTAGTTCTAAAAGCTCATAAATCATCCATTAAGGTGGTATATTTCCCCTTATAAAATAATTCATTTTAAAAGTGAAAAATGGGAATACATTTCCTCTTTAGAAAACAATCATAAAATTATGATTTTAGTCGAAATCATACCACTAAGTGCGCATGAATGTACCAAAATCTATGCATGTCATCACCAGTTTCTAAATAATACAATTATGCGCCAAGCTTCTAGAAACTAAAGGCATATCCTTTGTAAGGATAGAATACTCACTTGGACAACTAGTATCATAACCATGGCCTCGGGCCCATCAATATATAACCAGTATAATGATAATACTATAATCTTGAGAAACTAGGATCCAATCCACCAAGTCAAATAGTAAACCTTATTCTATTATCAACTACAGTCAACATGCTTATAATCTAGGGTGATAGGAACCTATAACCACAACAAGTATTTTATCTTAATGGTCGATTCACCCTTCTATCTCCAAACTCCTAATTTAGGCTAAGTCATTATATTTTACCCATAATCATATCCGGTCATCCTTACCAACATGCAATATGTGTCATACACTATCTCATGAATAAGAGTGGACCAAAGCCTACCTTGATGCTGAACAAAAATCTTTAAATCAGTCTTAAATTATCTGTATTTACTCCATGATTTCAAAATATTGCCATACTATCAAATAGTAATCTACAAGTTATTATGAGTAAAACAAGACCCATACTGCTATATAAAGGGTAGAATTGAAATTTAGGTCAAGAGCGGTCTTGTGGGGCCCGTGAACGAGATCCAAAATGAATCCATCACAAGGTTTCTCGAAGGACAAGGAATGTGTGCTCAAAAGTTGAGCACAAATAGTGCATAAATCGAGGCCCAAATCATCCCCTAAGATCTAAGGATTTAAGGACCTAATTCTAAGAACTTACAATAAAATGTGATAGAAATTGATAAGGAAAATAATGAGAAATAACCAAAGAGTCTTAGGCTAGCTTACCTTAGCTTCAATGGATAATTCCCCAATCTTTCCCTCTCTTTAAGCCCTCAAAATGGTGGAGAGAATAAGGGGAAATTGGCTGTAACAATCCTAAGGTTTCTCTAAAGCGCTATGATGAGTGGTGAATTTACCACTTATTTGCAGTCAATATTTGTGCACACTACTATGCTTTGAATGTATAAGTGAGATATATTAATGATTAAATGGACTAATTTCCATATTTTGCAAGCATACAGGTTAGGATAAGAAAAGATGTAGATACGAGCTAAAACAGATCAAAAAGGAGAAAAGAAGTATAGCTAGAAGACCCAAAGCAAAAAAAAACCTCAGTTACCGCAATCGTGATCTGTGGGAACAATCAAGCCAGGTCAAAGTGCTGGATCGCTCAAGGCAGCTTTGTAATTTTATTCAGCTAAACCCAATTTCTTTTAGAGGCTAAAACCCTTTCTCTTTGGGTATTCTACACTCTTTGAACATTTTGACCTTGAAGTTCTAAATCCTAATTTGGGCAACAATTTTATTTTAATTTAGAGACTTTGAATTTAGTGTAATTGAAGAATTGATGCTTTGAATTATCCTTATGGTATATTTCTTTCTCTTTTTTTCATGAGTAGCTAAACTTTCATTACCTTGAGATTATGTTGAATTAAGGTGCAATTATGTGTGGGTTATGATGTATTTGTGTATATGTTAGTTTGTATATAATGGGTTTCACTATTTCTTGGTTTAATTAGCTTGGATTTGTGGGTTAAAGCCACAAATACCCAAAATCGGTTTGTGGGTGAAAACTCTAAATTCTTGAAAGCTCACACCATCCTTAAAAAAGGGGTTTGGGTGAACTCTTAGAACCTATATCATTCTTGAAAGAGGGATATGGGTGACAAAGCAATAGTGGACAATTCATGGATGTAGTTTGCTAATTTTCACTATCTTAGACATAATGGTGATTAGGAAGTTGACTATATCTTGGGCATCTTCCTAGAAATAGGGTTGTCCAATTAAGGTAATAGGTGATTATAATTGGCACACTTTTTAGGTACCTAAAAGGGTCAACGAGTGATATTTTTCAGTGTTTGTTGACAAACTAGCCTCAAGGACCTTCGACCTAGCCTACCATATCATTGATTAATAAACTTTACACCAAATTTTCATGCACCCATGCATAACTTGCCTTTAGTTAGACATAATCCCAAGATTCTTCCCACATCGAATTTAATCCATGATTATTGTTAGATTTGTTGATTTGATTTGTTATTGATAAAAACTTTCCAAAAATCAACCCCCCATTTTTATTCTAGAGTTTTGTTTTATTTACATTACGGGTAACTTACTAGTAGCATTTAACACCCATAGGACTAGAAATTTAATCTAGCTTCTCATGGATTCAACCTTAACGTAAGTTGAGCTATTGACAATAACCTTCCTCTACCAATTTCAATGGTATAGGTGAGAGTTATCAAAATGGCACTGTTATCGGGGAGTGAAAGATAGTTTTCTCTTGTATAAGGTTGATTGTTACTTTGGGTATACCCGTAGTGGTATATTTATTTTGGTTGTTATTTTTGTTCTTATTTATGTTATCTTCATAGTGTACATGGAACAATGAGTGACAATAGAAGTCACGCTGGGTCTTTCGACGATTATTTTGATGATGAGGGGAAACTCAATGACGTTGGAAGTTCAAGTGCCATCCATATCTTACCTACTCATTGGAACAACGTCTTTCATATCACAAATATCATGTTGCATTTGATACAAATTAAGGGATTTTTTGGGGGACAAGCATATAAGGACCTCAACTTGCATTTGAAGAATTTTATGGAGGTTTGTGAACCCTTTGATATTGTAAATATCACCCAATAATCCATCCGATAATGCTTCTTCCTATTCTCTCTAATGGGGGAGGTGGTACTATGGCTTTGATCTCTTCCGGCCAAATCAATTACGTCATGGGAGGAACTCACCATTACATTACTTGATCGGTATTTCCTCTATCTAAGATACTAGAATTGCGTGATGAAATCACTAACTTTAGGCAATTGAATGGTGAACCCTTGTACGAGTTTGGGAAAGATTCAATGGAAAGCTTACTCAATGTCTCAAGCATAAGGTCTCGGAGAAGATGCTTCTCCAAATCTTCTACCGAGCCTTAGATCAACTCAATAAGACCATGATTGATAATGCGGAGGTGGCTCTCTTGTAAGGCTAACATATAATGCAGCTACTAATTTTCTTGAGAAGGTGGCCATGAAAAATTAGGGATGGCATTCTCGAGACATCGAGGTTACTAAAAGTTCTCCCACCATTCATATGTTGATAAGAAGCAAAGAAAAAGGGAGAAGTGGGAATAGAACTTAACAAAGATGATGACACAATTGGAGTTGATAACGAAGCATGTGATGAGTGCACCTACAAAGGCGGTCAATGTCATGGAATCCAAGAGCTATGATGAAGAAGATACCAAAAAAGCTTGATAAGAGATCAAATATTTGGCTAACTATTAGGGGGGTTCCTGCCCGACCTATCAAAGACAAGGTAGGAACCAAGGTTGGAATGAGAGAGATAGGGATTGTGACAGTGATTGGAGGGATAAAAATTACTAGTATGATCGTTATGCACCTCCTCATAATCGAGCAAAGGGTAAGGAGTCCAACTCTATTGACCCTTACAAGTATAAAATGAAATATGTGCTATTAAGTATTTTGATGAAAGTGGAGAGAACAGACAAAATGGCTTATGAATTAAAAGGTGTTTTTTCACAATTCAACCAAACAATTGTGTCCCACTCTGCTTTGATTAAGAAATTAGAGACTCAAATCAGGCAAATCTCCACCCAAATCAATGCTAGGCCAAAGAAAGGCCTCCCTAGTGACACCATTATGAAATCGAAAAATGAGGCCCAAGTGTTGGCTATTATCACTAGGAGTGGTAATGCACTCAGTAATCTTGTGGTGGATGTCTAGAAAGAGCCCAATATGGAGAAAAAACTTGTGAATGATTCAAATAAAGAGATTCCAGAGTCTCATAAAAGAAAAGAAAAAGAGCCGATACTAAATAAAGAAGTTGATAGTAAAAAGGGTAACCCGATGGTAATTAAGAATGATGAAGTGAGAAGTGATCCAATACCGACCATGATAGTTCCTCCTCCATTCCCTCAAAGGCTAAAAAAGAATGAGGAAAATGCTAAATTTAAAACATTCATGGCTAAGCTTAGCAACTTTTCCATTAATATATCATTGCTTGAGGCTATCCAAGATATTCTAGGGTCTGCTAATTTATTGATGTCCAAGAAGAGGCTTCTTGAGAGTGATACCATTGAGGTTACTCATGGGTGTAGCATTATCATGGCTAGTGCGATAGCAAAAAAGAAGGAAGATCCGGGAGCTTTTACAATTCCATGCACCATCGGGACACGTAAGTTTGAAAAGGCTTTATATAACCTTGGTGCAAGTATAAATTTCATGTCCTTTCACAATATATAAGAGTCTTGGCTTAGGAACCCCTACTCCAACGCCAATAAGACTTTTGATGATGGATTGGTCTATCAAGAAATTGGTTGGTTTTGTGTTTGAGGTGTTAATAAAAGTGGATAGATTCATCCCCCCAAAGTATTTTGTGGTACTAGATTGTGAAATAAACTAAGAGGTGCCTATCATCCTTGGTCAGCCTTTTCTTTCTACCAGGAGAGCCATTGTTGATTTAGATCTTGGGGAAATAAGGCTTAGAGTTCATGATGGTGAATTGTCCTTATAGGTATGCAAAACCAAAAAATAACTCATGAAGCTTTAAGTGGTATCGGTGATAGATGTTGAAGTCGAGGAAAAGAATGAGGGGTCCCTTGAGGACCCAACTTGAGAAAGAAGGAAGACGTCGTTCCCTCACAATAACTTAGGCGCTATGTGAGAGACAACCTACAAATGCCACAAAAGTGGCTCATATCCTTTCTTTTTAATTTTGTAGTGTAGATTTTAATTTTGTCGATTGAATAATCCATGTATTTGTGGCACTATAGTGTTTGTTGAATGAGTTTGAGAAAGGAAAAGTGTGAAATTTTTTCTTAGTGATCTAAATAGGGAAAATGCATCAAAATGAGTAATAAGATGAATAGGGAAAAATAGAGGTGCAGAAATGCCCTCAGTTACTGCGATTGCAGGACCTTAGTTGCGATTGCAGTCACCCATATATGCACGATTGTGGATCCCTGATGCGGTTGAGTCAGTTTAAAAAACCTTCTGAATGCCCCATTCCTCTCACACTTCTTTCTCAAATTTCCTCTCAAATTGTACCCACTCTTGGGCACACTTTGGGCATTCAAAAGTATTAAAGAATCATCTTGCATCATTACTCTCTGGTAAGTGTCTTGAATCCATGCTTTAATTATTGAAAATAGGCCATAGAATACATGATATAGGTAAGGCCTAAATCTATGATTTTCAATAATAAATCTGTGTTGAAATAAACTTATGTAGTGGTTAGCTGCTAGAATATGGTGTGCACGCGCATGGGAAGCCTTGAGTACCCAAATTGTGTGTGAAGTTGATAAACTATGCTGAATCCAAATCGAGTACCCTTCTTCTTTTACAAAGTCCATCCAAATTTCTGACTAAACTAAGAATCAAGGTCAAGAGAAAAAGAAACCATCTCAAGTGTAAATGAGCTATCATTCAAGCATCAATCAACTATAATTCATCTAAACTAATGAAGACAAAATAAGTATAGAAGGAGTAGGCTTATCCAGTCTATAGGTTAAACCCCAATTGAGACAAATCTAAAAATAAAGGCTGTACTCAAGCTCTACAATTCCCAATTAAAATCTCAACACCAAAGCTAAACCGCTCGATCGATCTATGATGTGCTATAGTTTTGTAGGACTTTTGACATATAAAACTATGAAAAGATGTAGTTACTTAGGTTGTGTTGTTAGATATGATGTATTTTGTATTATGTTTTGTAGAAAAACAGGTTTTGGGATCTAAACAAGAGATAAAAGTGAAAACTATGGCTCGTTTGTACTACCTGCAAGGCATAGGTGCCATAACAAATGTTAGAGAGCTTAAAAATAGAGATTCAAAAGCTAAAAAATTTGACCCTGTCACCTACGATGGGCACCTATGGACTGTAGGTTCTACCTACGGTCTGTAGGTGCCAATATAAGTTTTAGAGGATGAAGTTTGGGAGTCTGGCCCCTAAGTGGGGCCACCTATGTCCCATTGGTGCCACCTACGGCTCATAAGTGGCTTTGTAGGTGGCCACCAAGTCTAGTTTTCCTCTTTTGTTTTGGATAGGTTTTCATGTATTCTATAAATACTCTTTTGATTTTTTTAGTTAGTTTATGCACTTTTATCATTCACAAGCATATATTTGATTATGATATTAGGTTTTGATCTTGGGATTATTGTGATCTTGATATTGGTTGATTTGTTGATTTGAGACTTTGGGTTTTCATCGTAAATTATTGTAACATTGATTGGATGCTTTCAATTATTAATTCCATTGGTTGTTTCACAATGATGAGTGGCTAAATACCTTAACTAGGGTTGTGGGAACCCTAACTGGATAACAAAGTAGAGGAAGTGCAATGTTGTTCACAACCAATATTCTTGGATGTATTTTGATCATCTTTAGTTTAATATATTTCTTAGCAGTTGCAAATGTTAAGAACGTTTGTATTCACTACTTAGCTCAAAATAGATAGATATTAGGAAAAGAAGATCTCGACAGTAATTTAAGATTCACCTCCATCTTATAATTCCACCATCTTATCTAATTAATTAGAAACTCAAAAGGTAATAGTTAATCTGAAATCTAGGATAAGGTTTAGTAAGGTGACACACTTATACTCATAAGGTAAAGAGTGAAATTCACTAAAAAAAGGGCTTTCACAAGACGGCTAGTGATACATGAATTATCAGCTTCTACATTCAAGATAATGGGTGAGTTCAATAGAGCACGATAAACCTACAAAGTTAGAAAGCCAGGGGGAACACAATCCTAATGTTTGTTTCAGATTATGACAACTAAAAGCATTTGAGTTTTATTACTTGCTACTATTCAAAACAAATCTCCCATTTAATTTTCTACTCTGCCCTATTATTTCGTTAAGTTAGAGAGATAGTTTTAAATATTCCCTATGGGTTTGACCTAAACCTAGTTTTGTTACTATATTTTGGCATTGACTGCTTGATACTTTTAGCAAGGTGTACTTTTGGACGACATCAAAATTTTGGTGCCATTGCCAGGGAATATAGTTGCGGCTTTGTTGATTGAAGTTGTTAAAGTTTTTGGTTTTTATTTTTATATTCTTCTTTGGGAATACATCATTTTTTGCCAAGCACGAGACGTTAAGGCAATCCCTTACTCTCCATTAATCCTAAATTTAAAAGAATCCTAAAATCAAATTATAGGACGACAGAATATGTACAAGGAGGTGAGCTTGAAAGGGTTCAGAATAAACCAAATGATTTGCCTCCCCCACTACCTGGTGGGATTCAGGAAAATATAGAGCAAACTATTGATAGATTAGTGAAAGCCAATATTACAAGTGTAAGACCCCACAAAGTTCCCTCATAGTTTGAGCCTTAGAGTGTGTCAAATAAAGCATAATTCTGGTCCTAAAATGTATAGGAGTGACTCCTAAGTGAGTATCATGTTAACCATATTGAATTTCCCTAACTTTTACTTTTTATCACGTAGGAAATTTGATAAGCTTTCCTTCAATATAATATTCTCTCAAATCCGATACCCGAGTAAGAAGTTATGGCTAATTTAAGATCTAGTCGTAATACTGTGTCATTTTAGTACTTGGCGCGTCGCGGAGAGGGTCGATTTGACAATTGTCAAATTTCATTGGAACTCCACGATATTGGCATATCGCGATAAGGTTCCAGGTCCCAACCAGTAGGAAAATACGATGGCTCCGCATCGCGGTGACTCCCAGTTTACCAATTGTTAATTTCCAGTGAGTCACCGTGATAAGTTGCGCATCGCGGTGACCCCTTAAATCGGGTTCCTAGTTCAATTTTTCCAGCTTTGTACAGATGTTAAAGCGGTATTTCGGACTTTTTTCAAGCCTATAAAACCGTGCAAACACCAAATCAAAGTCATTTGCAAGCATCCTATGAGATTTTTCTCAAGTTTTCTCTCATAAAAAATCCTAAGTATCCAAAACCTCTTCCAAGAATCTCAAGAATCCACCATGGATTTTCTAAATTGAGTCAAGATCCAAGGTTTCCAAGTCAAGGGCCTCAAGAACCCTCATTCAAGAGCACGAATAGAGTTCCAAAAGTGAGAGTTCATCCAAAGCTTCTAATTCAAGGTATGTGAGGTTTTGAACAAGGGTAACCCTTTCACCCTTGTGCCCAAAAGACTTATTTACATCATGAATTTCCTGAAATCTATGAGGTTTTTACATGAATTTGAATTGGGGTTTTCACCCATTATTATTGAATGCATTATCTTGATATTTCCCATGAATTAAGAGTCAAATGACATGATTTTTGCATGTTTTTTTGATAATTTACAGCTGGGTATAAACCCCATGATTTTACTCCTTGAGAAGCAAATATTTGCAATGTTGAGATTTTGAAGCATATGACTATATTAAGATTTTGAGATAAATTGCTGAAATTCCTAGATTTCCACATGATTTATGAATATATATGCTATATATTATGCTTTTGATGAGCTTTAACTTGAGATTGAATTATGGGTTAGTAAGCCCTATTTGAGACTTGTAAAATTATGAACTCTCGTGCTATAAACACCCATGATTTGAGTATTTTGATATGATTGAGAAATGAATTGACCTAATGGTCCGAAAGCTTTGAAATCCACTTCATCATATGAGATTATCGATTTGATTATTAGGTTCGTGGTGAACCATGATATTATTGTAAAAGT
Source organism: Capsicum annuum (assembly GCF_002878395.1). Lineage (NCBI taxonomy): Eukaryota > Viridiplantae > Streptophyta > Magnoliopsida > Solanales > Solanaceae > Capsicum > Capsicum annuum. The sequence goes on along the minus strand of NC_061122.1, from coordinate 150,728,379 downwards.
GAATTTTTATGAGATAAGCGTAGATAATCTAAAGGGAGTAGTACTTGGCACCGAACGGGTAAGTCACTACGGTTTCTTATCCCAAAACTACGTGCCACCATAGGTTAGACCTGAGGCCGAGTTTATGATAATTATGATTGGGCCCGAGGTCGAGTTTTGTTTAGTGATCACTAGACCTAGGTTATACTCCCTGGTAAGTGTGTGATGCTCCTCCCTAATGTGGGGTCTCCTCCTTAGGAGGACAAAACGTTGGACTCCATATAGCTCGGATGATTTATGTTGGTTACGAAAACCTTCCTTGCCCTTTAAACATTGAGATCAAATACTTATTTTCCTTTTCCTATAAGCTATTTTCCTAAGTGGTTAAATTTCAAAGATGTTCCCTAACTAAAGTATTTTCTTGATGTGAGTTATTTTTTCTAAGTTAAAGTATCTTTCCTTGTTATAGTACCTTTCATAAAGCTTTAAGATAAGTTGTTTCCATAAACTAGAATGATTTTCCATTTGAGATAGAATGATTTCCTTAAAGCTTGAATTGAAATATTTTCCTAAAGTGAATGAAATGCCTTTAGGTATGTTTTCAAGTCATATGATTCCAAATTCCAAGTATATGAGTTCTAAATAGTTATGAAGTATTGAGCATTGAGAAGGTTTTACTCTCCATGAGACATATGCTTTAGTTGAAAGTATTATTCAAAGTCCCTTAGCCTTTGGGTATTGAGAATAAGAGAAGATCTCTGATTTTTAAGGTTAAAGAGTGATGACTCATGAGATTTGTGTTGCATGCCTCATTCTACATGATTTATGAGCTTTATATTTTATATTTGTTCAAGCCATGTGAGTCGTCTCATTTTGCATACATGATTTGATTGAAGAAGATCGGTACTATTTTTATACATATGTATTCACCCTCGCATACTCAGTACATTCCAAAGTACTGATTCATATATATGTTTATATGCTACATTGTCTTATAATATAGGTTCAGGTTCTCAGTCTCAGCCTCATCCATGATTCTTCGAGTACTTTGCTTACATTTTCTACAGTGGTGAGTCTTCATGGTTCGAGGGTCGATCTTCAGATATTTTTTGTATTTGAGAGAATATGTTTTATCTCCAGTTCATTTTGAGTCAGTTGGGGGGACCTGTCCCAACGGCTCTCTAGTTTTTGACTCGTAGAGGTTTTGTTAGACTAGCATCAGACTTGTGATGTGTCGAGGGTTCGGTATTGTGGTTTTGTTGAGGTTTCTATATATTGTGGTCATATGGACTGAGTATCTTTCCCGTATTTCTTTTCATCTGATATGACTATGCAAGTATTGAGTCTATTTTATCTTGAATTGAGTGTTATTGGTAGAAACTGGCTCTAAGGGTTAGCTTAGGGCTACTTGTAGCCTTAAGCACTGTGTGACATCGCGAGAGATGATTTTGAGTCATTACAATGAGGGATGTAGAGGCCTGTTGTATAACTCAGGAGGCAGAGCTGGAGAGGTAGAGACAAGGAGTTGATCGTCCAGTAGAACTCGACAAACGTAGAAGGGGTAAGGCTCAAGTACTCCCAAACTATCAGTACTTCCCATTATATGAAGATATAGAGGAGGACTTGGATACGTTGAGCCTACAAAGTATAATACCCTGAATATTTCTAGCTCAGTCCAGCCCTTAGTACATACTTGAAGCACTTAGAACCTGAAAATAAATCTAAGAGTTAAGGAACTTAGTCATTTTGACTTTCTTTAAACTTCGAAGATTTTTAAGTTGACCTTTCGAGATCCGAGAAAATAAATTTTTAGTTGAATTATATTTAGGGGTGTAAATAGTAGGTCTCGAGTAAGTTTTGAAATTTTCAAACGAGGATTGGGTCAAATTCGAATTGGCAAAATAATTGCTCATCACGATTGCATTGCGTCGCGGTAAGTATCGCGATGAGCATGCCATCGTATCGCGATGAAGGCCATTTTGACATTCGTCAATTTCTAGAGGGTCTCTGCGATTGCACCGCATTGCAGTAAACCCCAAAATAGCAATTATCACAATCCAGTGAGTCATAACGATTCCACTACATCACGGTGGATATCATAATGACCCACTCACCGCATCACAGTGAAGCCTCAATCGGCAACCTAGTTACAGATTTTAAATCCCAAGGGTAGTTTAGTCTTTTTCCCATATCCCCAAATCGCAAAAATACATGATTAAGTGTATTATTGAGCAAAATATGCTCATTGTCCATCAAATTTCTCTCAAATAAAACCCTAGGCTTCAACATTCAACTTCAAGAATCCCTAAAATTCCACCATTTTTTTCCCAAAATAGTTCAAAATTCAAAGTTTCTAATTCAAGAATTCCAAGAATCAACATTCAAGAGCACAAATAGGATATCAAAACCAGGCTTCTTTATCTAGTTCATCAATTAAGGTATGTGGGGTTTTGAACAAGGATAAATCTTTCATCCTTGTGCCCAAAACTAGTTTTAAATTATAAATTTACATGACTTTACATGGATTTCAATTTAGGGTTCATACCCATTTAATGCTATTTAAAGATTATGATGTTTTAAGTGTTTTTGGTGTTGAATTGCATGTTTTCTTTAGTGTTTTTATGCGTATTGTTGAAATTTACAGACTTTGAGTTGACTTATCAATATTTACATTATCAAACATGAACATTATGATGTTTTGATATGAATTTGAAGCATGGGTTATTAAGCCCTAGTTTGTATGTTGATATTTCAAGAATGCCTATATTTTTTTTTGTGTCCCATGATTAACTATTTTCAGATTTTGATAAAGATTTGATATTTTGATCTTTAGCTAAGATATGGAATCCACTTTACAGCTTAAACTCAATTTTGAATGAACCAATGTATAGTTAGCTTTCAGTATGAAACATTATGATTTTTAAAAGCGGATTTCCTACAGAATGAGCATGTAAAGGGAGTAGTATTTAGCACTGAGCAGGAAGTATGGATTTAGTGCATCCTACTTTCCTATAACTATGAGCCAACGTAGGTACAGATTCAGTATTCCTATTCTATATGGATGACAGTTACAAATGTGATCACTTAGCTCAGGTTATACTTCCTGGCAAGAGTATGACACCTATCCCCAACGTAAGGTTTTCCCCTTAAGGGAACGAGACGTTGGACTCCATGATAGCTCACATGGTTTATGTCAGTTAAAAGAACCTCTTTGCTAGTAAAAGTAAATAAATAGCTTTTGAGTAAATTTTCCTAATAATAAAGAATAACAGAACAATTTTTAGCACAATACAACTTTCTGAAAAGAATAGCTTTTAGACTCTAAATGTGATGGCTCACCAGATTTACACAATATGTTTTATCATTCATGATCTATGATTTTTAGCTTTCATTTATTCGAGCCATTACATAGGACATGCATATTGTATGATTTTGATAACATTGAGATATCATATTTACTTATGCATTCACCCCTATATACTCAGTACATCCTTAAAGTACTGATCCGCATATACGTCTATGTGCTACATTGTCTTATAATGTAGGTTTAGGTTCTTAGTCTCAGCAACGAGAGTGATCTTAGGCATCTCTATCTACATCCCTACAGTTGGTGAGTCCTTATGGTCCGAGGGCCTATTTATCCTGATTTTCATCTTTTATAGTGTTTGATTAGTTTCTTACAGTTTAGTTTGAGTCAGTTGGGGTTTGTCCTAATGGATCTCTAGTTTCTTAGTAGTAGAGGCTTGTCAGACTACTAGCTATTATCCAAACTTTCAGTATTAGTTATTCAGACAGTATCTTCAGTTTATTCAAGTTCAATTTGATATAATACAACATTATTACTTGATTAGTTTATCTTGAAATGAGTTACAGATCTAGTAGCAGGCATATAGGGTTTACTTAAGGCTATTCATAGCCTTGATCATCGTGTGACATCTCGAGACCAGGTTTTGGCATATTACACCAAGATAGGAGCTATTATTTCTCCTGCACCACCACCAAATATGAAGTTTGATATCAATAGTTCCAAGATCTAGTTGTTGAATCTGAAGGGTGTGTTTATAGGTTTGCCCACTGATGATGTAAACATACACCTTATTAATTTTATTAGGATTTGCTCATCATACACTACATCAAGCGTAGATGAGGAAGCTTTTAGACTCAAGTTGTTCCGTTTCTCTCTAACCTATGAAGCTACATTGTGGTTAGGGGAACTTCTTTGAGGATTAATCACTACTTGGAATAAGTTGTGGAGGTAGTTTTTAGATTATTTCTTTCCTCCATCCTTAATGATATAGCTGAAGAATGAGATATATAATTTTAGATAGTTGGACTTTGAGTCGATGTATGAGGTATAGTTTTTGTTTAAAAAGAGTTGATGATGGTGTTGAATCATAGAATTATAGAAAGCTACTTGCTTGAGATCTTCTATCGAACCCTTAACACCAGTTTGAAAGCTATGGTAGACACTATTACTGCTGTAGCATTCATGCACCTGCGTTAGTAGGAAGCATCAGAGATATTAGACTAAATCTCTCTCATCAACTGAGGGTAGTATACTCAGGAGATAGAGAGAAGTGCTAACACTTATGCTATTAGTACATCCAGTGAGCACAGAGTAGTTGATGAAATGGTGGCACAAGAGGTTGCTCTGCTAATGATAGAGGTTGGGTTATTGACAAAGAAGTTCTCGACAATGAATTCTGAGAAGATAAATGTAGTGGGATCATAGGATAAGGCATCTATATCATATGATTCTGGATTAGAAAAAGAGGCAAAATAGCTAAATAGAGAGTTGGCAGGTTTCTAATCCAAGAGGCAAGGAAACCAAGGTCAAAACTATTATGGGGATAGGTATAGAGATAGAGCTGAGACAAAGATGGTGATTGGAGACACAAGGATGATTACAAAGAGAAGAGTGGTGCTTATGTTCCACTAGGCAGTTGTGACACTGAATCACGGATGGAGGTGATGTTGTCCAAACTAGTCAAGGGTTAGGAAAGTCAGAAAATTGCATTAAAAAGATTAAGACAGACATTTCAGGGTTGACCCAGAAGGTAGAATTGCATGCTACTGCGATTAAGCAACTGGAGCACCAGTTTGGGTAAATGTTTGCCACTTTAAAATAGTGGCAGCCAAGCACTCTTCCAAGTAATACAGTTTAGAATCCTAAGAACGCTGGGCACTGTCTGCCATCACCACTCAAAGTGGCAAGGCAATTGTTGATCCCTCCATGCCTATGGTTGATGAGCCAAGAAATGATAGTGTTGATGTTGATGAGACACCTAACGCAGAGTTAAAAAAGTGTATAGGTGTTGATCACAATGTAGAGAAAGAAAAGGGTAAGGGAAAGGTTGGTGAGCAGGTAGTAAAGACAATCCCATGACACGACCCAAACCAAGGCCTAGCCTTGTCGGGTATCTCAAGTTCCACGTGGACCAAAGATCACCCCTACACCTAACTAACCTAAACACAACATACCCCAAAGTCGGATTAATTTTGAATATATAACAAGATAGCATGCAATAGCTTAAGAAATTTTTAATACATGTCCATAACCAACCACTGACGACCGGCCAAATGACCGACCGACACCGCCCAATAACCAAGTAGTCCAAACAAAGCCTTCTAAACAATGATCTAAAGCAAAATATCAATAAAGTGTCAGGTTATGCCCAAGATAATAGCCAAAAATGAGTCTAAGACATAAGAGGAACGAAATAAGAAATATAGACTCCCGTTGTATGAAAGCTCACCACGTCAATGTCAACTCATGAGCTGGTCACAAATCCTAATCACTAAGCAGGAAGAGTGGAAGTATAGCGTACTCCTGCATCACATGGGCATACAATGTTCGAAGACGGTTAGCGGGGTGAATACTAGGATGGAATTCAAGGATAAAGATAAAATAATGCCTCCAATTCAAATCAAGTCAGCCAATGTACAATAACCTTATACAACTACATATATACATATCCTGTCGGGATATGGAACAAGGTTTAGGATGCACTTTAAAACCTTAACCTAGATTGTGTAGATCAACTATTATATAATAGTACCCACGGGCTATATGAGTCCTAGCTCTGACCCCCTAGTCAGGCCCCAGTTTTTGCATCCATATAAACTGAAGAATAATCTCATATATACACATGGGGGACTCAAACCTCCCTAATCATGAAATAATAATAATAAAGGGGAATCGAACTTCCCTAGTCACTTTGACCCTCGTGTCGACAAATGCAGTTTCCATTATCGATCACCCGGACCTCCACTTTCATGACTTAGCTACACAACCTTTATTAGAGTCTAATTAAAGCATTTATAACATAGTACCTATCATGAACCACATTTTCACATTAAGGCATACATTGTTGATATCGTCATACAAACTACACTTGGAAGGTCACACATCATGCCAAAACAATTTCCATTAACTTAGGGAAATTAACTCTTTTTGTTCATTAATATAGGGTGGGGGACCCCGAATCCTTTGTTTATTACATCATACCATTGTGTTTTAAATACCTCTTTATATCATGTAATAGTTCAAGACTAGTTCAATTTATAAATTCACACCTTTCTCATAACTCAAAACTAATTTCACACTATGGGTTGGGGTCATAACCATTTTAAAAGTCACAAGTTTGGAAAAATCACAATTCCCTAATTCATCCAATATAACCAAGAACCCACAAGTTCTAAAACATATTTAAATTAGGAATAATCATAATTAAATCATGGGAAAAAATTATTCAACAATAAGCATTCAAAACCCACAACCCTTGTTTTCAAAACTCAAACAATTCCATGTGACTAACACTTTAACACATATGATTTTTTTAACAAATTAAGAATGAGAGAAGAGTCACATGCCTGAATTAGTAAGATGTAAGGAGAGAAATCACCCTTGAAAGTCCTAATTGATCAACCTCTTTAAAACCCTAAGTGTTCTTGACCTTGAGGATTTGTGAGTATTAGAGAAGTTACTTTGGTGTGTTTCTGAGTGCCAATGACACCCTAATAAGGTTCTAAGATATGGGTTTCAATTTGGCTAAGATGAGAAATATCTAGAACACCCTTAACTTAAAAGTTGAAAAAGGGTTGTCCTTGACTACGAGTCAACCATCGACTCATAACCATACCTTATAACTCATCATCATGAGTTGTAACCAAGGAAGTCTCAAGGAAACTATCCAATGCTAACCTTATAACTCATCCAACTAACCCATAAGTCGACCCTACAACTCGTAGGGTCCAGTCATAGTCAACATAGAACCCAATTGGGGTATAACTGGACACCCTATGATTTACACTCCATGACTCATATTAAGTCTCTACGACTTATAGTGAGCCACTCATACACAAAGTAGAATCATTCCACAAACTTTCTTGATTTGGTTATAAATCTTCCTTGCGACTCGTTAGGACATCTTATGACTCATAGGGCGAGACGTAACCAAGGTAGTGATCTCAAAGATCGAGAAATTTTCAAGGGCCAAAAATTTGGGGTGTTTCATCCCACGACCTCCCCTACCTTTTTCTTAGATGTTAAGAAAGAAACAAGAGGAAGAAAAATATCAAAAGTTCCTATCGATATAGAAAGAATTATCTATAAATATTCCTCTTGTATAAGATTTGGAGCAGATGCCTGGCTATGTGAAGTTTATGAAAGACTTGGTCACTAAAAAGCGAACGGTGAGCTTTGGTCCCACTAATAAAGTGTAACATTATAGTGTTGTGGCTTCCCAATTGTTGGTAGAGAAAAGGAGGACCACGGAGTATTCACTATTCTATGCACTATTGGGTCTTTTAAATTCTATCGATCTTTATATGATTTGGGAGCCAGTATCAATCTCATACCATTGGTAGTTTACAAGCAGTTTGGGTTTGGGGTACCTAAACCTACATCCATGAGGCTATTGATAGTTGACCGAACTGATATAAAATCGGTTAGTATATTGTATGATGTATTAGTGAATGTTGCATCCTTCATATTTCCTCCTGACTTCATAAACTTGGATTACGGGGAAGACTTTGAAGCCCCTATTATTTTAGGAAGGCCATTTCTATCTACGGGTAGGGCCTTGGTCCATGTAGAGATGAGGCAGATGAATTTTAGATTAAATAATAAGAAAGTCACTTTTCATATATGCCAGTCTATGCGGCAACCAAAGAATATGAGAGTAGTGTTCATAATTGATATTATTGATGATGACGTAGAGACTGTGCCTATTGAAGAAAGGTTTGGGGTTGAGGCACTAATAGTGGTCATTGTGAATTTCGATAGTGATGGGATCAATAAATATAAAGATATGGTTAACGCATTACATATAGGATATCCTTACAATTATGCTCAGAAAAAGGTGGATCTTCACTTGAAGAATAGAACCACTCCTACTGCTCGACTATCTATTGAGGAGCCATCGATCTTGGAATTGAAGGCCCTTCTATCTTACTTTTGATATGCATTCTTACGGCTGATAATACCTTATCAGTTATTATTGCTACAAATTTAGTAGAGACACAGGTTAAAGCATTAATACCAGTATTGTATAGGCTCAAAAGAGCCATTGAATGAGCCATTACAGACATTGTGGGGGTTCTATCCGGTATTTGTACTGATAAAATATAGCTTGAACTGGATTGTATTCCTAATATTGAGCATCAATGTCAATTGAATCCTTATATTCATGATGTTTTAAAGAAGGTAATCATCAGGTGGTTATATACTGGAGCGGTTTACCCTATTGCAAACAACAAGTGGGTTAGCCTAGTTCAATGTGTGCCGAAAAAGGGTGGAATCATAATGGTTACCAATGAGAAGAATGATCTTGTTACCATGAGACCGGTTATTGGTTGAAGAGTTTGCATGTATTATAGAAAGCTGAATACTTGGACTCAAAAAGACTACTTCCCTATGCCATTCATGAATCAGGTGCTCAACAGACCCACAGACAGGGGTTTGTATTGTTTTCTTGATGGGTACTTAGGATACAATCAGATTATTATTTCTCCGGAGGACAAAACAAGATGACTTCTACTTACTTCTATAGGACTTTTGAGTTTAAGAGAATGTCGTTTGGATTTTCTAATGCTCCTACCACCTTTTAGTAGTGCATGATATCTATATTCTCTGACATGGCAGAGGACACTATTGAGGTTTTCATGGATGACTTTTCAAATTTTGAGGACTCCTTTGATAATTGTTTGGCCCATCAGCTAACACACCGCAAAGATATGAGGAGTGCAACGTGGTGCTGAATTGGGAGAAGTGTCATTTTATGGTAAAAAAGATATTATTCTTAGCTGCAAAATCTCAAATAGGGTATTGAGGTGGATAGAGAGAAGATAGAGGTGATTGAAAAATTATCTTCTCCAGTCTTAGTTAAAGATATCCAAATTTTTTTAGGTTATCCTAACTTTTGTAAAAGGTTTATCAAAGACTTCTCCAAAATTGCAAATACTCTATTCAAACTTTTAGAAAAGGAGGTGAAGTTTGTATTCGATGATGCATACCATAAGGCATTTGAGTGTCTTGAAGAGCGGTTGATCTCAGCTCCTATCGTTATGTCCTATGATTATTATTTTCCATTTGAGGTAATGTGCGATGCTAGTGTAGTGTCCTTGGGTGATATCCTACGATAAAAATGTGAGAAAATCCTTCATTCGATTTACTACGCCAGTAAAACATTAAACCCTATATATAAAAACTATATAGTCATTGAGAAAGAGTTACTTGTGGTGGTTTTTGCCTGATGAGATGTTTTGGCCCTATTTGATTAGGACCAAAGTCAAAGTCCATACAGACCATGCAACTTTGAGTCACTTAATATCGAAGAAAGATACAAAATTGAGGTTGATATGTTGAGTCCTATTGTTGGAAGACTTTAAGTTTGGGGTGAAAGTCTAGAAGGGCACAAAGAACTAGGTTGCTAATCACTTATCTCGCCTTGAGGAGGCAATGCAGAAGTTAGGAAATGAGCTTGACATAGATGATACTTTTCCAGGTGAGTAGGTGTTGGCAGCATCTTAAGATATAATCCCATAGTTTGCTGATTTTTCCAATTTTTTGGTTGTTCCAGAAGATTTGTCATTCTAGTAGAGAAAGCAGTTTATGCATGAAGTGAAAATTTTCTTTTGGGATGAACCTTATCTTTTTTTTTGGATTTGTGCAGATGTTGTAATTATAAGTGTATTCCTGAGGTGGAGATGATGAGTATCCTTGTGGCTTGTTATTCCTCACCTGTTGGGGGCTATCATGGTGGAACCTGCACAACCCATAAGATTCTGCAGTATGGGTATTATTGTCCAACGATCTTCAAGGATACTCATGACTATGCCTAAGCTTATGAACTGTGTCAGTGTTATAGCAATATTTCACAGATACATGAACTCTCGATGACACCTATTTTAGAGTTAGAGTTTCTTTATGTATATGGATTGATTTCATGGGTCGGTTTGTGAGCTTCTTTGGGATGAAGTACATTTTAGTGACAGTCGACTATGTTTCAAAAAGGGTGGGAGGCTATTTTGTTTTCGAACAATGAAGGTCTAAGTGGCACTGTGTTCTCGGAAAAGAACATATTTTCTTAGTTTGGCGCTCCATGCATGATTATTAGTTCTGATGGGTCTTACTTTTGCAACCATATGTTTAAGGCCCTACTTGAGAAATATGGTGTAAAATAAAAGTTGGTGACACCTTATCATCCTCAAACAAGCAGGCAGGTCGAGGTCTCTAATAGAGAGATGAAGTCTATATTGGCAAATACTATGAATCCCAACAGGACTGATTGGTCAAAAAATCTAGATGATGCTTTGTGAGCCTACCGGATAGCATTTAAGACCCCCATAGATGCCTTTCTATATTATTTTTTGTGTGGCAAGGCATGCCACTTGCCGGTCGAACTTGAACATAAGGCACTATGGGTGTTGAAAAAGCTTAATTTGGAGTGAATAATGCAACTACATTAAGGTTGAGCAAGGTGAATGAGATGGATAAATTTTGGCTCTGTGCTTATGAGAGCTCTGCCATATACAAAGAAATGATAAAGTGGTATCATAAGAAAAATCAAGAAAAGAGTGTTTGAGCCTGGTGATCTGGTCTTGTTGTATAATTCAAGACTTTGCTTATTCCCTAAAAAGTTGAAGTCTAGGTGGTATGGACCATTTATTATGGTTTGATGTTCCCATATGCTGTTGTAAGGATGAAGCATGATGGTGAAGCCTATTCAAGGTAAATAGGCATCAAATGAATCATTATATAGGAAACCTTGATGAGGTAAGTATTTGTTGACATGGACCTTGACAAAATTTGAGTAGCCAAGACAACTGCATCATGCCATAACGTTAAATCAAGTGCTGCTTGGGAGGCAACCCAAGGTATATTGTCAATTTTCCATCTATGAAACGGATGCCTAATACGTCCTGGGTATGTCCTCATTCCCTTGATTTATATTATTTTCATGCACTAGGGACAGTGCGCAGTCTTTTAGTTGGGGGTAGGGTATACCACAGCCACCGCAGTTTTTTATTGTCATGCTTCTTTTCCTGTTGACCGTGATATGATTGTAAGAACTGACATGTCTAGGGAAATATTGTGTCGTATTGTTTTTTATTTTGTATTGTGTTTTATTTTTGTGTAACTTGGAGAAAATTGAGTATCTAAGGCAGTTGATGTATTTTCTTTTGATTTTTTGAGAAAAATGATCCCCTTCAAAAAATTTATTTTTGAACTTTGTGATGTGTATATATGTGTGACCGTTGTGAATCTCGTTATGGAATTAGAATTAGTGACATAATAATCATAGCTAATATTTGCATGAATCAGATAATTAGTAGTTTATGATGCAACCCTGTGCCATGTGTGTGTGAGATGCTTACTTTGTTTCCTTTATGTGTGGAATACAGAACTTGCCTAGTTAGTCTTGCCTAGGTTGTAGGATATCCAGTTAGGAAAGGATTATAGGCCGTTCTTAGAATTAGTCAACTTTTAGCCTAAATGACCTTACAAAAATGAATAAGCATCCCTTGATACCTAGTTTGAGCCTGGATAGACTATTTTTCTTGTTTCACTTTTCACCTTCTCATTTTTGTTATGATTAACCTATTTTGGCCCTTGTCCACCTTGAACATTGGACACCTCAATTCAGGCAAATCACCAAAGTTGAGGGTTGCTATCATAGGGGTACGTAATGTAAAGTGGGTATGAAGAAGGGTAAATAAGAGAAAAAAAAATGGTGTTGGGTGTGGTAGAAAAAGCATAAAAGAAGAAAGAAAAGCAAAAAGAAAATAAAAATTGAAAAAGATAAAAGAAAGAATAAAAGAAACCGTACCCAACCTGAATGTGCAATAAAATAATGCAAAGGGAGAAATAAGGGTGGATAAAAGAAATTGATTGATAAGTGGACCCCAAAAGTAAGTGTAGTGCCAAGAGACTTAGTCATTAAATTCTCATATGCACCATACTAGACCCTAAGCCTACATTTCAAGATGAGTAAAGTCCTATAATGATCCTAAGCCGACTGTTTGAAAACTAAGGTAAAGAAAATAAGGGCAATCCTATTGTATTCTGTGCACATTGTTGGAATTTCCTTGTGAGTGTGAACTTATCATGATCGTCCTTGCATTAACATGCATGCTTCCATTGAGTGTGTAAGACTTCTTTGTTGTGGGGGCACATGGGTTGTATTGCTAGTTGCTTATTTGTTCGGGTAGTGTCATTTGTACATATGGATGATTGTTTGTTGCTAATGTAATGCCATATCTTGTTTCCCTTATTTTACATTATTTTGATACATTGATACACACAGTTGGTTTTGACATGTTAAAATTGGAGTGGGTAACGTTCTTGAGCTTAAAGTTGATGATTGACTGCCATAGATGTCTTAGGATTCTCCTAGGTAAGCATCGTTGTGTTGTTTAGTTGTGTTTTGTTTCCTGAGGACATGCAAATGTTCTAAGTTGAGGGTGTTGATGTTCTATGATTTCATAGCACTTTCAACGCTTAAACTACAAAAAGATGTAGTTACTTAGGTCGTTTTGTTAGATATGATGTGTTTTGTATTGTGTGTTATAGGAAACTAGGTTCTGGGAGCAAAACAGGAGAAAAGAAGTGAAAAATTGATTTTTGGACCACCTATGTGGGCACCTACAACCCATAGGTACTACCTACATGGCATAGGTTCCAGAACGAGTGTCAGGGATTCGAGAAACAGAGATTCAGAAGCTAGAAAATTTGACCTTGTCACCTACGATAGGCACCTATTGCCCTTAGGTGCCTCCTATGGTCTGCAGGTCCCAGTACAAGTTCCAGAGGATGAAGTTTCAGAGACCCTACAGAAGTTTTGGGAGTCTGGCACCTATGTTGGCCCACCTACGACCCGTAAGTATCTTCGTAGGTGCCATCGACTCCAGTTTTCCTCTTTTGTTTTGGATAGGTTTTCTAGGGTTTCCATGTATTCGATAAATACCATTTTGAAGTGTTTAGTTAGTTTATTTACTCTTATAATTCAAACATATATTTGGTTTCGAGATTAGCTTTTTATCTTGGGATTATTGTGTTCTTGATTTTTATTGATTTGAGACTTTGTTTTCATCGTAAATTATTGTGAGATTGATTTAATGCTTTGAATTATGAATTCCATTGATTGTTTCACAATGATGAGCGACTAAATACCTTAACTAGGATTGTGGGAACCCTGGCTAAATAACAAAGTAGGGGAAGTGAAACGTTGTTCACAACTAATATTCTTGCATGTATTGTGATCATCTTCAGTTTAATAGATTTATTAGCGGTTACAAACATTAAGTACCTGCCTGTATTCACTACTTACTTCAAATGAGAGGTAGAGATTAGGAAAAAAATATCACAATAGTAATTTGAGATTCACCTCTGTCTTATAATTCTGCCATCTCATCTTATTAGCTAGAGATTCAAAAGGCAATAGTTAATTTGAAATCTAGGATCAGGGTTATTAAGGGGACACTTTAAGACTCACAAGGTAAAGAGTAAAATTCACTAAAGGCATTTACCAGACGGTTAATGATACATAACTTATCCTATTTTATATGCAAGATATTGGGTGAGTTCAATGAAGCACGATAAACATACGAAGTTAGAAAGCCAGGGGAAACACAATCCTAGTGTTCATTTTAGATCATTTACAACCAAAAGCATTCGAGTTTAGTTACTTTCTACTATTCAAAACAAATCCCTCAATTATTTTCTGCACTGCCCCACTGTTTCAGTAAGTTTGAGAGATAGTTCCACGTATTCCCTGTGGGTTTGACTCCAAACTAGTTGGGTTACTATATTTTTGAATCAATCGCTAGATACTTCTAGAGAGATGTACTTTTAGGCGACATCAATCTCAACTATCCAAACCAATCCTTTAGATGGGTAAGCATCCATACTCCAAATCTATCATACCCTTCAAGCCACTATTCCAAGGCATCAAATCCAAATTTGAGCCAACAAGCTCAAACTAAGGGCTAACACCCAACCCATCCTCACTATCCAAGATTAGGCATATCCCTACTGGATCTTTCTAGATCCAAAATTGAAATCTAGCTAAGAACCAAAATCACAACAGAGAATAAATCACCAGTTGAAGCACAAACAGACAGTTTCATATCTTGTGGAGAGCATGAATCATCAAATCACTCACAAGAACTCACCAAGGCATGCAAACCATACCCGTGACAACCAAAACTCTGGTAACTTAGAGAAATGCAAAATTAGTTAGCCTAAAACTGGTAAATCCAATACTTTAACTCAAGAACGAACACCCATAGGAACATATCATCAAAGAGAAGCACTCCACAAAGTCACATTAGGCTGAACAAATGTCGAATGAGGATTTCCTGAATCCACCCAAAAAAATAATCTTAACCCAATCATACCATGAATTACATCACCAAAGAATAGAGTACCAATCTCAACATCAATTCCAAGGTCAAGACGACTACCAAAAATAAACCAAGCAAATCAAGATAAAAAATTCCTAATTTTCCAACTTAAAAATCGGTGATAGGAAATATCACCTATCTTTACCTCCCTTAACTCTACTAGAACAAGAACCATATCAAGGAAAAAATAGAGTATTCGACTCCACACCAATACAAAAATCAAACTATCACCAGGAGATGACCCAACAAACCTGAAAAGCAATCCCAAGGCCTCTCAACATCAATATCAAGACCATCATTTAGCGACGAACTAGCCAAACTGGAAGAATGGATCCCAAATTGGTCAACCTAAAAAATAATCTATATTGAAAAGGATAGACAATGATAAAATCTTAACAAACCAGAAGCTAACTCTCAGATTCTCAACTCAAAAATGGGCAATAAATCTGAATTGCCAACTCTAGAATCATACCATGAAAAGTAAAACTACCTTTACTTTTATGGCCCACTCAACAACCAGTCTACCATATACAATAGTAGAGGAAAATAACCAACCTTAACTCTCTAAAATAGGGAAAACCATCCAACCGTGCTAGCCACTTAGGACAATGAACAATAATCATGAGAAACTGAATTCTAACTTGATAATGCTTGACTAGTCGCTTATCAAGCAATAATAAATCAATGTTAAAATAATGAAAATAATAACAATAATAAAATAAACACCCGTATAAATAGTATATGGTACCAGCAATGAAAATCAGTAACAAGTACCATTATAGGGCCATAAGAAGGACAATATGCCAAAGTAAATAGGACTCAAACCCAAATGCTACACCTTTAAGGAGATATCAATACTGATCCACTCTATCTACTACTAAAACAAATCATCCATGGGGGTAGTTAAATAATTTTAAATTCCACACCAAGGTACATAATAATCAATATAAAAATACCAAAGCACATAATCATCGATGGGTATGAAAACCCCAATCCAACTCAAATAGTAGGTAAATGTAGAAAATAGAAGGTGTACCTATCATGGTAGAAATCTAGAGTCATAAGACTAATATGCCCATAAGAACGTGAATCTGAGTTGGTCCAAACTCGAGTAGATCGTTTGAATCACAAATTGAGGTACTAAGTGAACTGCCTCTAACTGAAAGTACCACAATACTATAAGACTGATATGGATGAGCTGAATAACTAATAATCCTATGCTAGAGACACGCTTTAGACCATGACTTTTCTATAGTCATAACAAACCCCTAAAACCCTAACCCAACAAGAGATACGAGCTAACCTTAACTAGTTTACCAAATATTATCGGGGACACTCCCTACTAAAATGACCATCCTTCCAGCAATCATGATATATCTTAGGAGATCTAGTTGGTGGAGAATATATGCTAACTCTGTTTGAACAACCAACTCATGTCTGGGGCACTCTCTAGACCAATAATCAATCTAATCATAACAAAAGCAAGCTCCTAGAATACTCTGAGGTACTAAACCATTGATCTATAAAGACCACTATAGACTAAAGATCCATGCCGAAAACTCCATAAGGTCTGATGAGAACTCTTCTTACTATGAACACTATAACTAATCTAAGAGCTACCTATAGCCTAAGACGCTAGTTGTGTGAAACTAAAATGCTACAAGTGAAGCTAAATGGAATACCAATATCAATGTACTAATGGCATAGGCTCTTATGGACACCTCTGTAAGTCTCAATACATCTTACTCTGTGGCCCTTGTATGATTAACAACCTGAGAGAAAGAAGACCCTACTACTATCAAATGCTTTGATACCAAATAAATAGATTGGCAAAGATAATCCTCTAATGAATCTATACACCATCTCATTCTCTGAAAGATATAACATTAGAATAAGCTTGGTGATGTGCCATGGTTTCATAAAACTTTCAATGCTTAAAACAAAAAAATTATGCAAGTACTTAGGTCTTTTTGTTAGATGTGATGTGTTTTTATGTTGGTTTTGAAGAAAAATAGTGTTTGGAGCAGATGAGAAGACAAAAATAATGAAGTATAGCAGAAGGATAATTACAAGACCCACCTATGGGATGTAAATAGTATGTACGACCTATAGGTTGGGTTCATAGGTAGAAAAATGGAGTTTCTATAAGCTGATTTTGGCTCTGAGACCTATGAAAGCCAACCTACAAGGAGTAGGTGGTACCTATGGCCCATAGATTCCCCTTATAGGTACGGTACTAAATACCCGCATCTTTCTCTGAAGTATATAAATCTACCTAGGGTTCACAGGTACTACCTACGGCCCATAAGTGGGGTCATAGGTTGATGCCGACCTTATTTTCTTACTTTATTTTGGATAGGACTTTTAGATTTTCTGATGTAACTATAAATATCCCATTGATAATCTATTATTAGTTTATGCACTTTATATACTTACAACATTATATTGAGTTTTGAGATACACCTTTGATCTTGGAATTATAGTTCTTGACTATTAGGGTTTGATATTAATTTAAGATTTTGGTTTTCATTTTAATTTATTTGTGAGATCATTCATATGATTTCAATCATGTTATATTTGTGTTCTTATGATCATGACCAACTGAACCCAATAACTAGGGTTGTGTGAACCCTGGTGGAATAACAAAGTAGAGAAAGCAAGAAGTCTTTCTTGATGAGTGGTCTTGAATGTATTATGTTTTTTTCTTATTGATTTCTTTCTTGAAGACTACATATATTAAGAACTTACTTGTATTCCATACTAACTCAAGAGAGAGGTGGACAATATGAAAAAAGATTATAATAGTAATTTGAAGCTACCAACCTTTATCTAATTAACTTGAGACCAAAAAAAGATAGTTAATTTAGGATACAGGATAATGGTGAGTAATGCGACACTCTGAAACCAAGATGGGATGAGTGAAATTCACCAAAAAGGGTCAATAGATAGTTGACGACATATAACTTGTTAGATTCTGCAGGCAAGGCATAAAGATAGTTTGACGAGCACCATAAGTATGCAGAGTTAGGAAGTCAAGGGGAACACCATCCAAGTGTTCATCTCATATTAATAAGAACCTAATTAGTGCATGCATTGTCACTATTACTATTATTCATACAAAACCCCCATTTACAATCTGCACTTTCCAACTACATCAACAAATTCTTGACAAATATTTTTCCTATTTCCTGTGGGTTCGAGCCCAACCTTATATTGGGTTTTATATATTTTACAAGCAACCGCGTTATAAATTTTAGGAGGTGTGATTTGGGCAACTTCAAATTTTGGCACCCTAGATGGGTAATATAGTTACAAATTAATTGATTAAGGTTGTTGGGTTTTTATTTTCTACTATCCTAGGGGCATACACTGATATATGGCCAATAGTAGGAGTCAACGTAATTCCCTGATTCCTTTTGATCTCGATCTTGAATATACCTTATATTAGAAATATAAGATGGATGAGTATAAGCTTGGAGAATACCCTGAGGGGCTTTAGGATTACCCTAATGCATTGAATTGTCCTTCTCTGGGTGGTGTTCATAAAATAATTGAGGAAACTACTAACCAGTTATTAGCTGAAGAGAATACGGGGTTAGCACTAGCCTAACGTGTTGAGAAAAAGGTTAGATAAGTGGTAGTAGATCATTAAGCAACACTCCATAGGGACAAACTTAGAAGAGATTGAGTTTAATCACCCACTTATCCTTACTTTCTAGTGTATGATGATTCCTAAGAAGATTCAGGATATGTTGAATCGATCAAGATAGTATCTATCATTCCTATAGAGCTACCCTAAGGAACAAAATTTGACATTACGAGTGCAATGATGAAGTTGTTTAGTCTAAAATATATGTTTATAGGTTTGCTGAATGATGATGTAAATATGCACATTATGAATTTCATTGGGATTTGCACTTTGTATAATCTAGTTGGGTTAAGTTAGGAAGTTTTAAGATTTAGGTTGTTCCTATTCTCTCTTATAGGTGAAGCGATGTTATGGCAAGGGGAACTACCTCATAGGTCCTTTACCATGTGCAATGAGTTGCAAACACAATTCTTGGATAACTTCTTCCCACATTCTAGAATGTTGTAGTTAAAAGATGAGATTTATAATTTCAGACAACTGCATTCTGTGGCACTGTATGATACTTGGTTGAGATGCAAGAAGAAGTTGATGTATGTGCCCAATCACAGAATTCTAGAAAGGAATTTGTTTGAGATATTATATAGAGTCATAAATGCAAATACTAAAGCTATTTTCTTTACTATTACTGGTGGGGTCTTCATGAGTTTTCATTGGGAGCAGGCTGTTGAATTTTTAGATTGGATCACCAAAACCAACTGAGTTTGGCATACTCGAGAGACAGGTAAGAGAGTCAACACTTATGCTATTGGATCTTTTAGTGAGCAGAGAGCCCTAGATGATATAGTGGCTCAAGAGGTAGCACAGTTGAGGATGGAGATTGGGTTACTTGGCAAGCAGTTTAAAACTATGAATATAGAAAAAGTGAATATAGTAGACGCATAAGGTAAATCTATTAGACATGATGAGTATAATTGTGAGGAAGCTAATTACTTAGGCAAAGAGATGGTCGAGTTTTCAAGCCAAGGACCAAGGTCCAATTAGGACACTTGGAATTCAAGGTAGGAAATCAAGGTTGTAACTATTATGGAAATATGTATAGTGATAAGAGAAGAGAGATAGATGGTGATTGGAGGAGAAAGGATGATTATAAGGAGAAGAGTGATGTGTATATTCTACTGAGGAATCATGATGCTGATTTGAGGATACAAGCATTACTTGCAAAGCTAGTTAAGGATTTTGAAAGCCAAAAGAGATTAAGACAAGCATTTTGGGATTGATCCAGAAAGTAGAATCACATGCTACTGTAATTAAGAATCTTGACCAACAATTTGGTCAGATGTTATCTTCTTTGAATTAGTTTCAACTAGGCACTCTTCTGAGAAATACCATTTAGAATCTAAAGAACGATAGTCACTGCCTAGCCATCACTACTAGGAGTGGTAAGGATACTATTGATCCACCAATACTAGTAGTTGATGATATAAGAGATGGTACTATTGATGTTGATGATGTACCCAGAGATGAAATTGAGAAGTTGGTAATTGATGGTGAGACGTCACAAAAATTGATGGGTGTAGAAAACAAGCAAATATTGATAAAGAAAAGGGTAAGGATGTCGAACTAGTCTTAAAGCCTATTCCATAAACTCCCTCACCTTTTCCTCGAAGGTTGAAACCAAAAAAACAAGGGACATACCAAAAATTCATGTCAATGTTAAAGGAATTTTCTATGAATATCCCTCTTGTAGAAGAGTTGGAACAAATGCCTGGCTATGTAAAGTTCATAAAGGATTTTGTTACTAAAAGCAGATGGTGAGTTTTGAGCCAGCTAATAATATGCATCACTACAGTATCTATATCTTGTTTTGATGATGATCAATTGACAAGAAGGGAGCAAGTCCTTGGGTATTTATAAATTTAGTGCAACTGTCACATATTTATGCTCCAATGGAGTCTACAATCTTGAGTTTGATCATAGTGGAATGTTGAGTTTTTGTGAAGGCAAGCCATGGTTTTTCCTCCCTTGATCAAGATGGTTTTTGATAAGCCCAAATTATAACTCTCGTTAGAAAGTATAAGTGGTCGCTGTCAAATATAGAACCCAACTAGGTTGGGGTTTAATCCTCTAGGGAATATTATGCGAACTAAGTGTTATGGTTATTAATAGGCTGTTGATCAAAGGTTCCAGAGTAAAGGGTTTTTGAATTGTTAACAGTATTCAGATATTTGTAACAAATTGTGTTCCAGCTAATGAGTTTTATTGCAAGTGTAAATTCAATGAGAGTAAATAAACTAGAGTTATGTTCACCAAGGTGTTCAAGTAGTTGGGGTTGTGAGTTATCTTTGATTCCCAATTTATAACTTCAATTATAGAAATTAATGAATTCTCAATTTTACCTATTTGTTTCTCAACATAGATGGATAGTTCATCCTTCAATTCTCTTGAACTTAAAGAATATATTGATTTATTCAACTAGTTTCTCATGTGGGTTGATCCCGTTAAGGCATCAACCTCTAACCCCAAGGGTTAAATCCTTTGGATTCCATGTAAACCTCTTCTTTTCCAACATGCACTTTTTTACTCAAACAAGTGATGTTCTTGGGCTCACCCTTCAAGTTTGAACCCAAGAAAGGTCATTAATATGAAGAAGGGATTATACAATCTCAATTTAATAGGTAAATCAAGTATTTTCACAACTCCAATCAACTATTCACATCAAGGCTCCCATAGCCCTAGTTATGGGAATTTAGCCTCACATCTCAAGAGAAGAGATATAGTCATTGTGTTATTCATGAATAAATTCAGAGAATTACTTACAAAAGTTCCAATAACTATCCTTGAATCTTTAGTGAAATATGAATAAAATAGCTAAATCCACAATAGTAACGTTACTCTCATAGAATTCTACTTTACAATGAGTTTGACGAGATAAAAATATGATAAGGATACCTAAATTAAACCTAAATTGGGTATTTATATGTTTCCAGGCACAGGGGATTTGAAATTCAAACTCATTAATGCTGCGTCGAAGTTAACGATTACATTGATGGCCCGTCGGTAGCCTGATGAACCATCGCTGATGGTTCCAAGCTGCTACTTTCTAGTTAAGGTGTGACAGTCATATTGACGGGCCGCCATTGTCCTGATGGTCCATCACGTGAATCCTCTCTTGATCACTGGAGATGCCATTCACTGTTTTAGCTTGACGGCCAAGTTAACGGTTTGTCAGAGGTTCGACGGTTCGTTACTTGGACGGACCATCACAAGAGTCATCCACTTGGTCCATTCTGTTTAGACTTGACGGTCACACTGGCGGTCTGTCACTTGGCTGGTGGTCTGCCAGTTTGACCGTCAGTGTTCTTTTTTTGCTACATTTTCAAGTTTTTTCTTCAGCTAAATCCTTGACCTAAAAACACTAAAATCCAGTATTAAATACGACAACAGTTGATTGAAAACATACAATTATCCCTTGAAAAAGATGTAAAATATTCCGTCAAAAGTTGGAACATCAATACCCTCAACTTAAGATAATTGCTTGTCCTCAAGTAAATCAGTACCAAATCGCATACATGAACAATACAACTATGGGCATTTAGCTGTTGAACCTGATTTCACACAACCACTCAACTGTCAGCTTACTCATATGGTCTCAATACATCAGGATCTACAATTGGCATTATTTATGATTCAACACATATACAAACATAGATACAATATCCTACAAAGATCAGCAAAATTAAGCATAACTCAAGTTGCCCTCACAGTCAACAAAGTCCACCACTCATTATTCATTTAACTTGTGGATGAAAATCAATACTCTCACACTCATCAAAGAAGTTGCAAACATAGCATACATACCCATAGGCTTGCCCTTATCATCTAATGCTCCCTTACGGTTGATTCGTAAAGATCAAGCAATTCTTTCTTAGGCTTGTAATGAGTTTTGGGTCTAGGTGAGGACAAATTTTGGGAAAAGTGACTTAAAGTTCAGGCTTTACTCTCTTTGCCCTTGATTTCTACTTACTAAGACTACTGCTTTTCCAGCTCACTTACAATCTCTATTATCCATTCACACTTTTTCCATAAACCTTTTTTTTATAAGCATCAGCCACCCTCAACTTATACTGATGCAGTCAGTTGAGGTGCACAATATCTAATTAGATCAGGTCCAGATGCTTCATTTTAACTCTAGACCACTTTTTCATTAACTTACTAATGTCCCGATAGTATCCACCCTCAACTTAGGTGTTTTACCTAAGTTAAGGTGTACAATGTACAATATTGGACCAGGGCTAAAGTTAGGTGCTAACAACCTAAAGAGGGTTAATCAAAGTTATTGAGAATGAAGAAAAACTAATATAATCTCAAAAAGGGTTCAAAAATGAAAGAATCTTTTTGGTGGGTCATTCTTCTTGGCTAAGTGGATTAAAAAGTACAAGGAGGCCTGCTATCCTATCTTATTAAATCAACCATAAAACAATATCAATGAACTGGGCAAGTTCTGGGTATATCACTGTACAAGAACTAAAATAAATACTCGCACTCACAGGCAAATGAGTTAACACTTATTCTACCAGCTCTTGGGATTTGCATCACATTATTATGCACACTTTACATCCTAATGCCAATCACAGAATCACCAATGGTTGTTCCATATATACTAAGTGACAAGGAGAAATAGTCATACAAGCTTGTTCGGAGTCTTATGCCACGTTCATTTGTCATCCATATATCCAAAAAGGTGCTAAAAGAGAAGACAATTCATAAGTAACATCAACGAACGAATATTTACATCACAATCACTTAGGAAAAGGAAATGTAACCTAGAAATACTGGTTCTACTAGATAGGCTATGAGGGGAAAAACACAGGCAACAAAAAACCCCATGGTACAAGTACACCCACCCCCACTAAAAATGAATTCTTTTTCCTTATGCATTAAAATAAAGTACAAAGGAGGGGAATAGTTGTAAAGCCTCTCAGTCTGATGAGGCATTAATCAAATATGGTGAGGCTTCTTTGTCCTTACCTGTAGTAAAGTTGACCCTTATGGTGTTAGGGGTACTCACAATATCATTCTCCTGAATTAGAGGTATCTCAATTCGAACCGGGTCTTAAATGGGCCCCCTAGCTAGGGCAGAACTGGTGGAAACTCCTACAACTTCATCTATAACCTTCTTCTGTCACCTCTCTTCATATTGCTTTGACCTCTTTGTATCTTTCCTCATATCTATTACTTCTCTTTCTTCTGGTGTCATCACTTCGTGCCTTCTTCTATTGGCGGATTCCCTATCAGCACTTTTTTCCACCTACTTACCTTTGTCTTTTAATGGGTTTCCCATAAGGTCCACAATACCCTCATCTTTATCACTGATAACTAAAGCTGGATCAAATGCGGGCTACATTGGTTATCTCTTGAGCTCGGCTATATCAGCTTGTGCCTGCTTGAAGTCTGCCACAAATTTTGAAAAATTTGGCAATAAGAGTGCGTCCAACCTCTTGTTTATGTGCTCCTCATATCATCCATTCTCTCCTAAATATTCTTATACAACTTTAAGGCTTTATCAACAATGTGATCAACAAAGAGATTGAGCTATTTTGCCCAAGTGCTCAACTATTTCTCAAACTTTTTTTGTTGCTTAAACGACTTGGCAAAATTTTCCCGTGTTAGCCTGTACTCCGAATATTAAGGTGGAACAGATGCAATGTCTGATGTCCCACCCATTGGTGGAATTAATACTGATCTTGAACAAGAAAAGGCGGTACATAATCGGGCGGCACAAAATAAGTGATAGGCAACGACATACCTGTGGAAATCTCAAAGTGCTGGGAGCTGAAGCCGACTGGGTCTAATATGTAGGAGGTTTGTTACTTGCATTTCATATTTTGAGTCATCAATAGTTTTTTCAATGTCCTACCTATAAGTTGCCCGCACCTCATTGTCAACTCCTCAAATCAAAGGCATGTTAGCTTGCTTGCATAATTCTGTGACCAAGCACGAAAATGGTAACACGCTTGCCATTTTGTGTGCCCGAACAAACATCTTATTAGTAATAATTTGGACAAAATCATTCTTCAGCCCAGCAATCAGACTAGCTACCAACACAGCCCTATGACTGTCCAAATTAGCATCTCCTCTTGTCGACATTAACCTTAATCGAACAATAGCCCACCAAAACTTAGCTCGAAATCTAAAAGATGATTTAGCAATGTGCTCTCACGGGTTAAGTGCCTAGGATGGGTTTCCATCATCAGTAAGAAGCCTCAACAACCAAGGCCTTTGAGTGGATGCTGTGGTCATACAATACTTAAGCTTTAGAACCATTGTTGGTGATTTGTAGTCAGGCCCAAACAAAATCCTACTCATTGTGCGGGATCATATATCAATGGTAACCCCTCTGATTGGAACTAATTCCCTGTTGGGTAAATCTAAAATTTTTGAGCCCCTAGAACAGTCTTTCTCTGCCAGTTCTAAATAATTGGCAAAATATTCCCGTACAAGGTTTGGTTGGTATGCCCTGAGAGGTTCGCTCATCCAGACTAACTTATATTTATTAAATTACTGCTCAAGCTCTGGATACTCATGAAACTCGGTCGTCACTATTTGGTGCTCTTTGAAGATTGGCCTCTTGATTGGCCTGGTTGCAATTGGTTCCAATTCATCAAGGTATTTATCCCTTGATCCTTTAACTTTTCACCTTATTGCTTCCCTTATTTGAGGATATTTGTTCTTGACCATATTGACATCCTCAGTTTTTTGATACCTCAACTTTGTCGGGGTTTGATGTATTGACCCCTTTCTCATTGAGGCTTGAACTTATGCTGCCGGAGATGCTATCACTCTCCTCTTCATACTAGGAGAGTGCCTGATTTATCCTATCACTTTGCCTAGTGTTAAAAGTCGAAGCCTCCTCACCTCTTCCCCATTGTGTTCATCCCCAGCCTCTGGCTAGGGGAATTTTTCATGCTATATGCCTGAATAATATATCAAGATATAATAGGATCAGAATTAGAAGAAAAAATTACTTCAAACTTGACTTGAATGATGGGCTGGCGGTCCATCAGGGTTATGACAGTCTGTCACCCTAGCCATCAAGCCTTAATGAGTGACTCCATTATCAAGTAGCCTTGCTATGATCGACCCGACGATTTGTCATAGAGATGATGGTTCGTTAAGTCGTCCATTATAGCTGAACCAATAAGCATCTATCTTGACAACATTACGATGGTATATCTGACGGTCCGTCGAGGGTCCTATGATCCATCAGCCTCACTTTTCAACTTCAAACTTTACTTTGGCATTTTTTCGAACACCTGGTGTGCTTTTTATTATTATGCATACAAATATGGCATTAATTTAGTGTTTAAGCATAAATTTTGCCATTTTTGGTCCATGGGTTACTCAGACTTCACCTAGAACAGTGCACACCAGAGTTCAACTTATAATTAGAATCACAACAAAAAAAAGGGATGAAATTCCTTTCAATCAATTAAGAACATATATGAATCATGTTCACCAACTTGAAAAGCAAAAGTAAGGTTGTGATCATACCTTGATTCTGCAGTAACTTCACCACTCTGTCTTGGAAACTCAGAATAAAAGAAAACTTACAGTCTTTATAAGTGATTGCTAAATTAATTTGTAATGTGAGGAAGAGAAGGATGGAGTTGTTTAAATAGGGGAGAAAGGGAAGAAGGAGAGTCCTAAGAGGAGATAACTGATCCTTGGTACCTTGAATGTAGAAGAAGTTAAATAGTTTTGGGATTTGAAAGGGTGGCAGCGTTTGTAACCATTTCCTTTTATCATTTAAATATGTTTGGATTAGATCAAAATAACCCGTGATTGGGATTAAATTGAACCGACCCAACCTTTTATCAATTAGAATACGTTGACGGCCAACTCGATGGTCTATTAGGTCTTTGACGGTTCATCACTTCTGGTGTCAGACCTTACCAAAAACACAATCAACCTGTCATGTTATGATGATTACATTGATGGTCCATCATAGATGTGACGGTCCATCAAACCTCCCGTCAGTCCTATCCAAGCTTCATGTTAACGGTGGTATTGATGGTCCATCAACTTGGCCGTCAAGCCTTATCCAGAATGTCCATTTTTGACTATGACTTTGATGGTTTCATTGATGGTCCGTCAACCTTCCCGTCACCCTATTTTGGTTGGGGAAAATTCTTTCTTTCTACATTTTCAGTCCTACATACTTCAAAAACACATCAAATTACACAAGAACCATAAATAAACTCTAACTATTCTTACAATACTTCATGGGTTGCCTCCCACTAGTGCTTGATTTATTGTCGCGGCACGACTTAGTTATCTCGATTACTTAGAATTCATTGAGATAGATGGTAGCTAATCACTTGACCGAGTTCATTGTACCGATATATAACTTCACTCATTTCCTATTAACCTTGAAGACACTTCCGTCCTCATTTACAAGTTCAACTACTCTAGATGAGTAGACTTGGTTAACTTTGAATGGGCCAGACCACTTTGATTTAAGTTTACCTGGAAAGAGCTTCGGTCTTGAATTGAAGAGGAGTCCCCAATCACCTTTCTAAAATTGGCGCTTTTCAATCCTCCGATCATGGTACCTCTTTATCTTCTCTTTGTACAAGTCTGCTCTATCATAAACTCTGAGACAAAAATCATCCATCTCATTCAGCTTCCCCAGTCGCAACTCTGCTGCCTCATTCCAATTCTAATTTAGCCTCTTGAGTGCCCACAACTCCTTGTGCTCCAATTCAATCGGCAAGTGACATGCCTTTCTATATACCAATTGGTACAGTGACATGCCAATGGGTATCTTGAAAGCTATTCTATATGCCGATAAGGCATCATCCAACTGCCTAGACCAATCTAGTCTACTTGTATTCACCATTTTGACAAGAATAACTTTTATCTCCCGATTTCAAATCTCCATTTTTCCACTAGTCTGTGGGTTATCTGGAGTTGCCACCTTGTGTTGCTTAACACTATATTTTTCCAAGGCATCCCGGAACAGTCGGTTGCAAAAATGTGATCCACTGTCGTTTATAATGGTATATGGTACCCCAAAGCGAGAGAAGATATTCTTCTTATGGAATGTAACTGCTCTATTTCCTTCGTAATCGGCTAAGACACCAACGTTAAACCATTTAGACACATAGTCAACGGCAACCAAGATGTATTTCATCCCATAAGAGCTCACAAAGGGCCTCATGAAGTCAATTCCCTAGACATCAAACAACTCCGCTTCCATCATTTTTGTCATGGGCATCTCATGGTGCTTTAAGATTGACCCATGTCTCTGGCATTGGTTTCATCTCCACACGAACTTTTATGCATATTTGAATAAGGTTCGCTAATAGTAGCTGTCCTGCAACACTTTCCTCGCAGTATGGTCACCTGCATGGTGACCCCCGATTTGGGAAGCATGACAAGCTTCTAGGATACTCAACATGTCCACCTCTAGGATACACCACCTGATAATGTTATCTACACACCGCCGAAATTAATACCTCATCCCAGATGCACTGTGTAACATAATGGAGTAATTTCTTCCTTTTGTTAAAAGAAAGATTCTATAGGATAATTTTGCTTACCACATAATTTGGATAGTCCGAATACCAAGGTGCTCTTTCAAGCGCAGTAGCCAGGATTTTCTCATCGGGAAATGTATCATAAATTTTGAGCTTATCCTTGATTGCTTAATCTTCCTCAAGTCTGGACAGGTGATCTATAACTTGATTCTCGCATCCTTTTTGATCTTTGACTTTAAAGTCAAACTCTTAAAGAAGCAACACCTATCTCATTAGTCTTGGATTAGCATCCTTCTTTGCCATCAAATACTTCAAAGCAACGTGGTCTATATGTACTACCATCTTGGTACCCAATATATAAGAACGGATCTTCTCAAATGCATAGACTATCATGAGAAGTTCCTGCTCAGTCACCGTGTAATTCTTTTGAGCCGCATTCAATGCCTTGCTTGTATAGTAAATGGGGTGAAACAACTTTTCTTTCTTTTGGCCAAGCATAACTCCAAGCGCTACTCCACTTACATCGCACATGATTTCGAACGACATCAACCAATCTGGTGCAATAATGATTGGGGAAGCAACTAATTTCTCCTTAAGGCATTCAAATGCTTTCTTGCACTCATCATCAAATGTGAACTTGACCTCTTTCTGCAAAAGATTGCAGAGTGGGTTTGCAATTTTTGTGAAGTCCTTAATAAATCAATGATAGAACTCCGCATGACAGAGAAAACTATGAACTCCCTTTACTGAGATGGGAGGAGGTAGTTTCTCAATAACCTTGACCTTTTCCCGGTCGACTTCGATTCCCTTGGATGAAATTTTGTGACAAAGAACAATGCCTTCCTTCATCATAAAGTAGAATTTCTCCCAATTCAGCACTAAGTTAAACTCCTCACATCATTGCAACGCTCTACTTAGATTCACTAGACACTGCTCAAAAGAATCACTTACCACTGAAAAATCATCCATAAATACCTCAAAGGTGTCTTCCACCATATCAAAAAAGATAGACATCATGCACCGTTGAAAGGTGGTAGGTGTATTACATGAACCAAACAGCATCCACTTAAAAGAAAAAGTACCATACGGGCAAGTGACTGTCATCTTTTTTGGATCCTCTGAGGCAATAGAAATATGATTACAGCCTGAATACCTATCCAAGAAATAATACCAACCTCTTCCCGCCAGCCAATCAAGTATTTGATCTATAAAAGGCATTGGGAAGTGGTCCTTCAGAGTTCATGAGTTGAGCTTACAATAGTCCATGCAAACTCTTTACCTTGTCACAGGCCTGACTGGAATCAACTCATTTTTCTCATTCGCTACTATAGTCATGCCCTCTTTCTTGGGCACGCATTGGATAGGGCTTACCCATTTACTATCATAGATAGTGTATACAACTCCTGCACCAAGCCATTTAATAATATCCTTCTTAACTACCTCTTACATTAGTAGGTTAAGGCAATACTGGCGCTCAATGATTGGTGTGCAATATTTCTCAATCTGAATCTTGTGAGTGCAAATACCAAGAGAAATACAAATAATATCGGCAATAATCTAACCTATAGCACTTTTATATCTCCTTAGCACGGAGATAAGTGGCTCAACTTGGTGCTCACTTAAATCTACTACAATAATCACAGGTAAAATGTTACCACTTCCTAGAAACACATACCATAGATGTCCTGGCAACTTCTTCAACACCAACACCGGTGGCTCTTTGATAGATAGCTTAGCCAGTGGTGTCGGGCGAATTTTTAGATCTAAATCTAGCTTCTTAGGAGCAGATGAATAGGATCCCATTCCCGTTAAAGCACACACTGTCTCTTCATATTGCTTAATGCCTTCACCATTAAAGTTCATTAAGACTACAACCAGAGTTTCCACAATAAATTTCTCCTCGATTGGAACCTCTTTCTCATCTTCATAATAATCATTAATGATGGAGAATACACTTATCTCCTTGGGTTGCTTCATAGATTGACATACATTAAAGTAGACTACCTTATCCTTAATTCTGAATAGTAGCTCATTAGCCTGCAAATTAATAAGAACACTATCGGTTGTGAGGAAATTCCTACCCAAGATTATGGGTACCTCAAAATCCACCCCGCAGTCTAGAATAACAAAATCCACAAGAAATATAAAGCTGTCCACCTTTACTAGCACATCATACAATATCCCCATTCGCTACTTTACTGACCTATCTTCCATCACTAATTGCATATTTATGGGTATAGGGTCCCTCAAACTAACCTCTTATAAATAGCAAGTGGCATCAAGTTAATACTTTCTCTGAGATCGCATAAGGCCTTAGCAAAATCAAGTGACCCAATAGTGCAAAGGATGGTGAACGTTCCTGGGTCTTTTTTCTTTTGTACCAAGGATCTTATTAAAATGGCACCACAATGGTGAAGATTATCCACTGGTTTATAGCTAAATGTTCTCTTCTTTATCACAAGGTCCTTCCTAAAAGTGTATCAGGGCATCTACTCTAGTGCCTCCACTAAAGAAACATTCACTGTCAGCTGCTTCAGCATTGCTATGAATTTGCTAAACTTTATGTCATCAACCTTCTTTTTCAATCGATGGGGGAAGGGTAGCAGTGGTTTTGGGAGAGTATTAACCACTGCTTCTTTATCCTTTCCTTTTTTCTTATAACTCATTAACCTGCTGATGGTTGGATGAACTCTCATTACCATCCAGCTTCTCAGACTCTACTGGATGGTATTTATCATCTTTCATATCTTCTTTAATCATATTATTAATCACAGCTTTGCCCACAGAAGGACCAGGTAATACTCTACCACTCTCAGTGGTAACTTCCATACATGAGCTATTATTTCGAGGATTTTGCACTGTATCACTAGGAAATGTACCTCTATTTCTCTAATTAAATGCCATTAAGAGTTGGTTTATTTACTGCTCTAACTATTTAATAGAAGTTAAATGCGAGTTAACTAGCTGACTCAAAAGGATAAGTCACCCTTATCATTGTTACCCCAATATTGGATGCCTCAACCCCTTTTAATAGCTTCTCCATCATGTCCTCCATGGACATTTTACCTGAACTAGTAGTAGCATTATCACAACTTCCAGGAGGTACATACAGTCCACTTCTGTCATTCTTGTTCTTCCAAATCCTTGATCCCTATCTTTGTAACCAAATTTTTTGTAATAGTTCCGACCTTGATTCCCTTGGCTATTGCCTTGGAAACCCCCAAATTATTTAGATAGTTGGCCTCTTCCTCAGAATCAGATTTAGCCCTACTTTGTGACCAAATAGCTTTCACCTTCTAGATCTTTCTAGATAATAAATATTTAGTAAGCAAATCCATCTAGGTTTTTATGTATGCCATATCTTGGTCACACTCCTCCTCTTTCTGATGTTGCTCCACAGATATACCACTAGACATAGTAGGGCTTGCTATCATAGAATAGATATACCACTAGACATAGTAGGGCTTGCTATCATAGAATCCTTGGTATGCCAATCTCTACTTGTCTTAGTCAATCGTTCAAACATATCCACTTTTTTGGTGAAAGTAAGCTCCATGAATGCTCCTCCTGCAGCATTATCTACGGTTGGTTTGGTGATGAAGTTTAAAGCTCTATAGAATGTCTCCATTAAGTGGTCATCGGTCATCTTGTGGTTGGGGCACTGTGTAAGCTTCTTCTTGAATTGCACCCAAGTCTCATGTAGTGCCTCATTTGTTAACTGTTTGAAGCTACTAATATCATCCCTCAACTGTAACATCCTAGAGGGCGAAAAGAACCTTTCTAGGAAAGATCCTTTGAATTGGCTTCAGATCTTTATAAAATTGGGAGCCAGCTCATTCAACCACATTATTGTCTCGCTAGTCAGAGACAACGGGAATAACCAAAGACGAATTGCATTCTATCCAACCCCAAGGTTATCAAATGATTTGTAAATATTGATGAAGTTAACCAAGTACATATTTAGGTCATCCCTTAGAAGTCCGCCAAACAACCCCTTGAGGTTAAGCAGCTGTATCATGGTACTTGCGATATTAAATTTTACCCCAGGTGCTAGTGGTGGTGGAATGATTTCTCTGGTCGCACCAGCCTCATCCAATTCTGTATCATCTTCCTTATTAGGTGCAAACTGCATAATAGGTTGGCGGTTTGCTCTACCTCTAGCTGCTTGATTTCTATTCACTGGCACAGCTACGTTATCAGCATGCCTCCTGCTTGCTCGGTTGATCAGATCATCATCCCCTAAATCTTCCTTATTAGGAGTAGGAACACGGGCTGGCTGACCATCATTCTATTGATTAACTTGTTCTCTGACCAAGGTGGCTAGTCTCTCAGCTTTTTGTTGTTTTTCTATTCTGCCAATTAGATGAGGTTCAGGATTGAAGGGTAATAATGGTTCTCCTGAACTTCTGGTGTGTGGCATAAAAACCAATGAACCTGTAATGAATAAAAACAACAAATAAAGGTAAAATTTAGGAAACTTAACTAAAGGTCAATTAACAATCACAAACTTAATTGACAACTGTATTCCCCGGCAACAACACCAAACTTTGATACGCCTAAATTACATCTCTCATCAGAAAATGTAAGCGGTCGCTGTCAAATATAAAACCCAACTAGGTTGGGGTTGAATCCCATATGGAATACTGTGCCAACTAAGTGTTATGGTTGTTAATAGATTGTTGATCGAAGGTTCTGGAGTAAAGGGTTTTTAAAATTATTAACAATATTCAGATATTTGTAACAAATTATGTTCCAGCTAATGGCTCTTATTGCAAGTGTAAATTCAATGAGAGTAAACAAACTAGAGTTATGTTCACCAAGGTGTTCAATCAGTTGGAGTTGTGAGTTATCTTAGATTCCCAATTTATAACTTCAATTGTAAGAATTGATGAATTCTCAAGTTTACCCATTTGTTTCTCAACATAAATGGATAGTTTACCCTTTAATTCTCTTGAACATAAAGAATATATTGGTTTATTCAACTAGTTTCTCATATGGGTTGATCCCATTAAGGCATCAACCCATAACCCCAGGGGTTAAAGCCTTTGGATTCTATACAAACCTCTTCTTTTCTCAACATGAACTTTTCTACTCAAATAAGTGATGTTCTTGGTCTCACCCTTCAATTTTACAACCAAGAAAGGTCATTGATATGAATAAGGGTTTATACAATCTCAATTTAATAGGGAAATCAAGTATTTTCACAACCCCAATTAGCTATTCACATCAAGGCTCCCATAACCCTAGTTATGGGAATTTAGCCACATATCTCAAGAGAAGAAGAAAAAGTTATTGTGTTATTCATAAATAAATTTAGACAATTACTTACAAAATTTCCAATAATTATCCTTGAATCACCAGTGAAATATGAATAAAATAGATAGATCCACAATATTAGCTTCAATCTTAGAGAATACTACTTTACAATGAGTTTCAAAAGATGGAAATATGATAAAGATACATAAATTACACCTAAACTGGGTATTTATATGTTCCCAAGTATAGGGGATTAGAAATTCAAACTCATTAATGCCACATCAAAGTTGACGGTTACATTGACAGCCTATCGATAGCC
The DNA here is from genome assembly GCF_002878395.1 of Capsicum annuum. Lineage (NCBI taxonomy): Eukaryota > Viridiplantae > Streptophyta > Magnoliopsida > Solanales > Solanaceae > Capsicum > Capsicum annuum. The sequence continues at coordinate 150,694,790 of NC_061122.1, read as the reverse complement.
TAACGGTCCATCAAGTGAACCATTGCTAATGGTCCCAAACTGCTACTTTCTGGTTAAGGTCTGACAGTTATGTTGATGGGCCATCACTGTCCTTACGGTCCATCGCATGAATCCTCTCTTGATCACTTGAGATGCCATTCACTGTTTCTGCTTGACGACCAAGTTGACTGTTCGTTAGAGGTCTGATGGTCCGTCACTAGGACCGCCATAAGAGTCATCCACTTGGACCATTATGTTTAGTCTTGACTGTCACCCTGGCGGTCCATCACTTGGATGACGGTCCACCATTTGACCGTCAGTGTCCTTTTTATTCTGCTTTTCTATGTTTCTTCTTCAGCTAAATACTTGACTTAAAACACTAAAATCCAGTGTCAAATACAACAACAGTTGCTTGAAAACATACAATTATCCATTGAAAGAGATGTAAAATATTCCATAAAAAACAAGAACATCAGTTTCCACATTAAACCATTGTGTTCCTTACTTTCCTGCAAAGTTTTTATTTTCTTACTGCTTTACTAGTTTATTGCCTTTATCTGACTATAAGGGACCTGGTCCCTTGTAAGGTGGTGCACCCCCTACGTTTCATCAATTAGTATCAGAGTAAGGACACTCTAAAAGGTTCATACCTAGAGTGTATTATTAATCATGAATAATCCACCTAATCTGGAAGAAGGGCAATCTACCACTACACTACCCCGCTTTAATAAGAAATACTATAGGTGGTGGAAAACTAGGATGTATGACTTTATTATGGCTGAGGACTCTAAGTTGATGGATGTAATACTTGATGGTACTTATGTGTCCGTTAGAGAGGTAAAAAAAGATACATAACAATGACGATTTTCAAGACTAGGAGAGAGTTTGATGATAAAGATCAAAAGAAAGTTGAGAAGAAATACAAGGCAAAAGTTGATATGCTGGCTACACATAATGAAACCTATAGCATGAAACAAGGAGAAACTATCCAAGAGATGCATACTAGATTCACTTCAATAACCAATAAGTTGAACTTCTTAGGAGAATTTATTCCTTTGTATAATTAGGTGAGAAAAATTCTAGGATTTTCCTAAATCCTGGGAAAGTAAAGTGCATGCTATTACTGAGGCAAAAAACCTAAAAACTCTCACTATGGATGAACTTATTAAAAATCTAAAGATTCATGAACTCAAGAAGCAACAAGGGTAGGAGAAGAAGGAAGGTAAAAAATAATATTTGGCATTGAAGTCATCAAAGTTTGATTCAAGTGAGGAGGACACTGATGTTGCCTATTTGGAAAAAGATATTGTACGATAAATGAAGAAAAATGGTCAATTTCAAAGAAGAGGAAGTAGCAGTAAAATGGGATGTACTACTGAAGTTTGTCACAAATGTGAAAGTCCTGAGCATTTCATCAAGAATTGCCCACTGCAAAAAATGGACTATTAGGAATATCTAATTTCTAGATCTATCAAAGGAAATAAGAAAGACCAGGTCCATGAAAAGTCAAGATAAAGGCTGTAGCTGATTATGTAGTAATACAAGCTCTAGCAGTCTGGTGAGATTCTTCTAGTGAATCTGATGAAGCTAAAAATCCTAAAGATGTGTCTATACTGGTAGTGGAGGATGAGAATGTAACCTTTTACTCCTTTTTTTATTTCATGGAAAATACCAAAAACAGAAGAAGAAAATGAGGTAACTTTTTTTGACATTAAGGAAAATTTAGATAACTAGTCAACTAGAAAGATAAAGAAGCTTGCAAATATGTTGATTGATTCTGTGTGTACTGACTGCTGAGAAAAATTCTCTAGAAGAGCAATTAGAAAATCAAGAGCTTTAATTGATTGCCTTAACTCTCCAAATATTTGAATTAGAAGAACTATTCATAAAATTGAAATCTGAAAATCTGAGTTTAATGAGTCAACTGGAGAAAGTAAATAATTCAGATGGTTAAGGGAAGAAAGAAACCTTAAGGCTTTAAGTTGAGCTTGAAGAAAAATTGAGGTATTCTAAGAAGCACCTCATGACTGCACTCCTTAAGAATAAAAAATTAGAAAGGAACCTAGTTCGTATAAGAGAAGAACTTAACAAATCACTAAAAGGACCACATCCTCACAAATCCTTTCTAATTTAACTGGTCAGGGTGTTATTATTGGAAAAGGCCTTGGATATCATTATAAACCCAATCACTTGGGTCTCAAGGTCATGGTGTTAGAAACAAGGTCTACAAACCTTTATGTACTCATTATGAAAGAGATGGGCACATGAAGAAAAACTATCAAAGTTGGCTTAGAGCTAGAATGAAAAGTGCTAGATACACCCAAGAGGAGAATTCATATCCTAAAAATTCCAAACCTTTAAAAAATGTGAATAATAAATCACTACCTAGATAGGCCAAGAAAGATTTAATCACACCCTTGTCTTTCTTCTGAGAACTCAAACTCAAGTGGGTTCCCAAATCTAACAAATGATTATGTTTGCAGGTAGGAGAAAGGGATTGCAGTTAAAAGTAATTCGTGGATAATATATGTTCAAAGTATATGACTGGAAGGACTAACTGTTTTCTCTCTCTTAAGACACTTTAGGGTGGAGGTTTCCCATTTGGAAATGGTAAAAAGTTCTATATTCATGGTGTTGGAAAGATTAGAAAATCACCTAATCAAGCAATAAAAGATGTTTACTATGTGAATGGCCTCAATTATAGTCTTCTAAGTGTTTCTCAAATCTATGATAAAGGTAATGAAGTGAAATTCTCATCTGATGGATGCACTCTGTCAAGTTTGAAGTCAGGGAGAGTTATTCTCAAAGGCAAAAAGATAAAGGACATGTATATCGCTAATTTAATTCTGTAGCTGATGAGGAATTAGCTTGATTAAGTGTTCAAAGTGAAGATGATAATCTAAGGCACAGAAGGCTAGGACATGTAAGTTTCTCTTTGCTGAGCAAGCTGATTTCAAAGGACCTAGTCCATGGCATACCATAGATAAAATTTCCAGATAATAAAGTTTGTGATGCTTGTGTTAAGGGTAGAAAAACTAGGTCTTCCTTTAACCTGAAGAACCGGGTGAGTACTTCTAGACCTCTTGAGTTACTGCACATGGACCTATGTGGACCTTTTAAAGTCTATAATAGAGGAGGAAATAAGTATGTATTTGTCATTGTGGATGAGTACTCAAAATTCACTTGGACAATGTTCTTGAGAACCAAAGATGAAACCTATGAGGTTCTGATAACTTTTGCTAAACAAATTCAAATAAAGTTGAATTGTAAGATTCCTAAACAGATTTGATCATGGAACTGAATTTGAAAAATCCTAAGTGGCTAGATTTTGTGTTGAATATGGAATCAGTCACAAATTCTCTACTTCTAGGACTCCTCATCAAAATAAAGTTGTTGAAAGAAAGAATAGAACCCTCATAGATATTGCTAGGACTATGTTGATTGACAGTGAGCTTCTAAAGAGCTTTTGTGCTGAAGCTGTTAATACTGCTTTTAATGTGAAAAATAGCTATTTGATTAGATCTCTCTTGAACAAGACTCCATATGAGCTTGTGGTCAATAGAATGCCTAAGATTGATTACTTCAGACTTTTTGGGTGCAAGTGCTTTGTTCTAAATTGTAGGAGGAATGAAATAGAAAAGTTTGACTCTAAGAATAATGAAGAGACATTTATGGTCTAATCCTTAACAAGAGAAGCATACAGAGTTTTCAATAAAAGAACTCTCTGTGTGGAAAAAAGTATACATGTGTTCTTTAATGCCATGAACTTTTTGGCTTGACTCTTGTTTGGATTCCAGATTCCAAAGGTGCAGTCAGATTCTAAACTTAGTATAGTTGAAATGTTCTCTCAAACCTTCTTCAAAGCACCAAGTTTGTTTCATCCTTCACTTCCCTGTCAGAGCAACCTTTGACTGACCTACTCTTAACAAATACCTATCTAGATGAACCTCTAATGAATAAAATCCCTAAGAAAATTGAACCTTTGTCTGAACCTGTTTCTAAAGTAAAGGATAGTAACAAGGTTGATATCGCACTGGAAGTCATCCCTACTGAAAAACACCTTTCCTCTCCTACCCTTTCAAAGCCAAATTTATTCTTCCCTCAACTTGTTGATAAAGATTCATCCTTGAAACCTCATAATCCTTCTGGTAGTATAATGACAGATGATGCTTGGGTTGATGAAAATCTTACTTTGCTATCAAATAACCCAAGAAAGATTGTGTTTAAGCATGTTTGGTCCTACTAGACAAGATGTCAGTAAGATAACAAGAATTTTTGGAGAGAATTCTAGAAGTTCTACTAAAAAGCAGTAGACTTTTGAAGGACCTGTTCTAAGAAGAGGAATTGACTGAAGGAGAACCTATCAACATTTCTAAAAAGGGAAAACTAGAGAAATAAGGAAAGTATGTATTTAAAGAAGAGCGAAACAGGTCTTTGAGAAATCAAAAGGTGCTAATTGGGAGGATCTTTGACTCAAGTATATTAATAAAACATGGTATGATGGAATTAGTTGATTTTGTTAAACATCAAAGATGGATCCATCTTATGGAATGACCCATTCCCACTGTGTTTGATGGGGTAGTCATAGAATTCTATTTCACATTGGACCTTTCTGAAGATAGACTGAAGGTGAATACTGAACCTTGATATTGTACTACTTGGAAGTATTCTGAATGTTCCGATCAGTGCTGTGAGGACTATCTTAAAACAACAACCCTCAATAGAGTTTATGGTGAATGCATCAAAGGTTAAAGGAAAATCTGTAGCTACAGTAAATAGGAGATCACTTAAAAGTGAGTTACAATTAGTCTTTGATTTTGTTAACAAAGTGATTTTTCCTAGATCATAAAAGAAGAACATTGTTCAATAGCTAACTTGTATGTGATGGAGTGTCTCAGAAGTTTTGATTTGATCAATTTGCTTGCTCAAATGATGGAGCACATACATAAAGTTATTCATAGAAAGAATGGAGACATGGCATGCCTTATGGATATTGGTTAAACATAGTGTTTGATAATTTTGGAATTGTCTTTGAAAATGGAACTTCTGGAACTGTGTTACAACTATTTGGTCTAAAAAATCTGATCAACACGTTATGTGTTGAAAGAAAATCAGGAACTATCTCTCAAGAAGAGCTAAGAAAAATAATAAATAAATTGAAGCTCAATACAGCTACTAAGGATGAAGAGATTAGAAAATTGCAAATGACATTCAGCAACTTTCTAATGAGGAACCTAGTATCTCTAAAAAGCTTACAAATGAGAATGCTGAACTAAAGAAGAGAGTTTCAGCTCTAACTATGAGGCTCTTAGCTTGAATGCATAGAAGTTGCTGACCATGGAATTGTTACACTATCATGCTGTAGAAACCAATAACATGGCTCTACTTCTCCAAATCCTCTTTCCAAGTCCTTCACCTTTCTTGATTTTTGTGGCTTTTTATATGGAACAAATAATTTAAATCTTGCACTGTAATGATACTTAAAATTTTATATATGAATGAAACCTTATTTGTGTGTTTTATCTGTCTCTTCTTTACTTTAAAAGTTGTTCTTCATGTTAGTGTTGCCCTAATGGCCATGAATTAACTGACTTGTTCTTACTGTACTCTTGGTTTACTGCTCTTACTTTTCAATGATACCAAAAGAGGGAATACTAAATTCATGTGGTAGGGACCAAGTACCAAGTGTAACACTTGTGTTGAATGATGAGTAAAAGTGGAGGTATATTGACAGAGGATAACATGCAAGTATATTAAAGTGCACGTACATTGATAGGGGAAGCATGGCACATAATTATAAGGGAGAACAGTGAATGAGGTGAATAAATTTTGATGCTCCAAGTTCTGTGGTTTGTCATTATCATAAAGGGGGAAAATTTCTATATCTTGTTTTGATGATGATTAACTGACAAAAAGGGACCAGGTCCCTAGGTCTTCATGAATTTAGTATAGTTGTTACATGTTTGTCCAGTTTTGTCTGTTAGTGTAACAAACTGTGCAGGTGAGCTGTGTACTAGTCAAGACACCTGGCCCAATTGAAATTCTACCTCAATCATTATCCTACTATGAATAGAAAATAATGCTTCTTAATTCATAGTTTTTAAAATTTGGTAATTTAAAGAGAAAAATGATGAAAACTCAAATCTTGCACAAGTTCTAAGTTTCTATGTGCTAAGAGAGTTTTATTCTTGGTCTATAATTGAATTACTCATCTTATTAGAGTAATGCTTTTCTTTTGTCTTTAATGTGCTTGGGTAGAGTTACCTGAGTTGATATTGGTTAGAGTTAATCAATATTGAGAGAATATCTTGGCAGAATTCTCAAGGAGAGTTTGCAATAAAGTTATTACAAATTAGTAAAGCTTAGAGCTAAGCTCCTATGGAGTCTGTAATCATAAGATTGATTATAGTGTATTATTAAGTGTTTGTGAGGGAAAGCCTTGGTTTTTCCTTTCTTAAGCAAGGAGGATTCCTTGTTAAACCATTGTGTTCTTTACTTTCTGGCAAAGTTTTTATTTCCTTTCTGCTTTACTATTTTATTACCTATAGCTGACTCTAAGGGACCTGATCCCTTCTAAGGTGGTGTACCCCCCCACATTTCATTAGTAGTATAATTGCTTCCCGATCTTTGGTTCAGAAGAAAGAGGATTTTGAAACTTTCACTATTCCTTGCACTATTTGGTCCCTAAATTTTGCATGAGCATTGTGTGACTTGGGAGATAGTATTAATTTGATGCCCCTAGTTATTTACAAACAATTAGGGTTGGGGTCACCTAAGCAAACTTCTATAGGATTATTGATGGTCGATCAAACAGTGAAAAAGCTAGTTGGTACTTTGTGTGATATGTTGGTAATGATTTCTTCTTTTATATTCCCAACTGATTATGTGATTCTCAATTGTGAGGTAGATTTTGAAGTCCTTATTATCTTGGGAAGGCCTTTCCTATCCACGGTAGGGCATTGGTTGACATTGAGATAAGACAAATCAAATTCTGGCTCAATGTTAAACAAGTTACTTTCAATGTGTATTAGTTGATGAGGCATCCAAAAGATATGAGGGTGGTCTCAATGATAGACACTATTGATTAAGATGCATAGGTTGCACCCATTGAGGAGAGACTTGGTGTGGAGACATTGATAGACGTGATCATGAATTTTGATAGTGACAGTATTAATAAGTATGTTGAGATGGTGAGTGCTCTTATTGGCAGAGGCTCTTATTCTTATGCTCCAAGGATGTTGGATGTTGACTTAAAGAATAGAGTGACCTTACCAGCTCGACCACCTATTGAGGATCCATAGATCATGAAATAAATACCTCCCTTCTCACTTGCATTATGCTTTCTTGGGGGCCAAAAATACCTTGTCGGTTATTATTGTGACAAATTTATTAGATACTCAGGTTGAGGCCTTACTTTCAGTGTTACATAGGTTTAAATGGGACATTGGTTAGACTATTGCAGATATTACTGGAATTCTACCTAGAATTTCCACTCATAAAATTCATATTGAACTGGAGTGTGTGACTAGCATTGAGCATCAACGCTATCTGAATCCACCTATGCAATAGGTGGTGAAGAAGGATATTATTAAGTGGTTTGATACAAGTATGGTCTACCCTATTACCAATATCAAATGGGTGATCCCGATTCAGTGTATGCCAAAGAATGGTGGGATCACTGTGATCCCAAATGAGAAGAATGAGATAGTGCCCATGATACTAGTCACATGATGGGGAGTTTGTAAGAATTTTCAGAAGCTCTATACTTGGATGTAGAAGGATCACTTTTCTATGCCATTCTATCTTGACCCAAACTATAGCCTGGCCGTGACGGGCATCCCAAGACCGCAGAGGATAGGGACCACCAAATTTGATGTACCATCAGAACATACACAAACAAATGGCAACGGATGAGTTCTGAACATATAAAAAGATAGAGTAAATAGTGACTCAAAAGTCTATAAAAGTCAACAACCAAAACCATCCATAGTAATCCAAACATCCTTTATACCATCAAATGACCTACCTTGGGATATGCCCCTGACTCTGAAAATGACAGTGATAATGTTAATGTTAATGTGAAGTCTTTAATTCTAATTTATGGAAGTAAACTGATGGAATGATTATGTTTTTTAGAGAATTTATGCTCACCACTTCACTAGAAACGATCGACAAACCCCACCGATCAACCTGACACTGTGCAGGAAAAGTAGGATTGCCTTTGGACCCTGCATCGCATGGAGGTACAACATTTGGAGAGGGTTAGTGGGTTGAGTACTAACATGTAACTCAGGGGTAAGGGGTAAAATAATGACATGATTAATTGTCCAAAATTAATCAATAATCTCATGCACGCGATCACATGCATGCACACACATATATATACCAAATGATGGGATAGGGTATAAGGCTTGGTATGTACGTTAAAATCATTAACCTAATTTTTGTAGCATAACCGTCATTATAAGGCAGCCACGGGCTATATGGTCTAGCTCTCCCTTAGATGAAAGGGCCCCAGTGCCTGTGGGCACATGAACCAGAGAATAATCACAATGGATATGCCCTACGGGGGACTCAAAAATCCTGTCATACATCAACAGTGACTTAAGCACTCATTCATATAACATGGGGGACTCGAACCACTCGGTTATTTAGACCCCTGCACTAGCAACCGTAGTTTCCAGTAATGGCCCCTCAGGACCTCCACTTTCATGGCATAGCTATAAAACCCCTATTAAAGCTCGATTAAAATATTTTTTTACACATTCCCAATCATTAATCAAGGAGTCATACATTAAGGCATTATCGTTTGGTATCGTCATTCCAACTGTAGCTTGCAAACATGTCACTTTGCCAAATTAATTAATTTGCTAATGGCAATCTAACCCAATTAGCCAATAAAACTCCAAAGTTCCACGTAGGAACTAAACCATGTAGTCAAGTGGTAATCTAACCCAAGCCAACGGGAATCCAATATTTCACGTAAGAATCAAATTATCTAGCCAAGTAGGATTCTAACCCCTCGACCAATAGGAATCTGAAGTTTTCAATTCAGATTCAATTCATGCACATCAAGCCCTCTATGAAAGTAAATTTGGGTTCCATTACTCTTTTATACTATGCTGGGTTTCAAAATACTTTTCATTAAGTAAATTCTCATGTTCAAACCAATTTTAGAAGATTGTGTTGAGTTTATCGCAAGCTTCAACTCATTAACTCATCAAACTTTGGGAAAACGACATTCCCCATTCAATTCACACACCATGAATCCAATTGGTTTCAAAACCATCATTTAAAACATAAACAATGCATATGTAAACATGAAACATCATATAAACAACAATTATTCAAAACCCTCAATCTATATCCACAAACTACTAAGTTACACCACATGAATAACCACTTAAGAACCTGCTTTTACCAAAATAAGTCTTGAGGGAAGAGGTACATGCCTAAAAGGATCACAAGTTTTGGAAGGAATTTGCCCTTGGAAGCTCTAGACAACCAACCTTAAGAAAGCCCTAATGCTCTTGCTTAAGAGAGTTTTGTGAGAAGAGAAAAGTTATTTTGGTGTGTTATGGATGGGAATGGGGTCCTAATAAAGTTCTAAAGTCGTGGGTAATGTTTAGGAAAAAAGGGAAATGTCCAAACACCCTTATGTTAAAAATAAAAAAATTATCGTTAGTGATTATGGGTTACTATACGACTTGTAAGGACTCATTACGACTTGTAGGGTTTGAGTTGTAATCAAGATAGAATTTTTTGGGTACACACTGGTCACCTTACGAACCTTACGACTCACAAAGAGTCATTACGAATCATTGAGTCTACTTGTACTCAAGGTAGAACACTTTGGATATCATACTGGGTTGGCTACAGAAGGGGGCTATATGACTCGTAGGGACTCTTTTTGACTCGCTACCCCAGGTCGTCACCAGGGAAGAAACTCAGGAAAAATTCACTAGAATCTATTTGATTTGGGTCATATGACCCGTCAAGACACCCTAAGACTCGTAGTCAAGGTAGTGAGTTCAAAACTGCAAAGTTATTTTACCAAGGCCAAAAATCTAGGGTGTTACGTTCTTCCCCCATTAAGATGATTTGTCCTCTAATGAATGGTAAAGGCATTTTTTGGTACGATTTAGCATAGAAACTCACCCACACATGCGTTTAAAGAAGGCAGAAAACAAAGATACTAAGATTATCACATACCTTAGGCACGATTATCCGAAATGGGAAACAAGAATAGGTTTTTGGACTTTATGTCTTCTTTAGCTTCCCATGTAACTTCTTTAACTTTATGATTCCTCCAGAAAACCTTTATCGAAGCCATATCTTTTGTCTGCAGCAGATGGACTTGTCGGTCCAAAATATCAACTGGGACGTCCTCATAAGACAAAGAATTTGAAATACCAACACTTTCCAAAGGAACTACCCATAAAGAATCACTTACACACTTCTTAAATATCAAGACATAAAAAACTGTATGAATAGAACCTAAGCTCGAAGGATAATCCAATTCATAAGCCACACTAAATATTATATGGACTAACATAATGGGGACTGAGCTTCCCCTTCTTTCCAAACTGTATCACTCCCTTCATGGGAGATACCTTCAAAAACACCAAATCATCCATATTAAACTTTAACTCCATATGTCTCACATCCGCATAGGTCTTTTGGCAAATTTTGGCGGTCTTAAGCCTATCTTGAATCACCTTTACCTTCTCCATAGATTGGTGAACCAAGTCGGGACCATACAATCTATTCTCGCGAACCTAAAACTACCTAATAGGAGACCTATACCTCCTACCATAAATAGCCTCGAAAGGATCCATCCCGATACTTGAGTGATAGCTATTATGACACGTAAACTCTATAAGCAAAAAATGATCAACCCAACTACCACCTAAGTGAAGCAAACAAGAACTTAATATATCTTCCAAAGTTTGAATAGTTTTCTCTGCTTGTCCATTTATCTTAGGGTGGAAAGTGGTGCTAAGGTTCACTTTAGTTCCCAAACCTCTATGGAAAGAACTCTAAAAGTGAGATAAGAACTGAGTACCCCAATCAGTTATGATCAAAACTAGAGCACCATGCAACTTTATGACCTCCTGAATGGAGAGTTTAGCTTAATCCCCTACCGAATAGTTAGTCTTTATTGGTAGGAAATGAGCGGACTTGGTCATCCTATCCAAAAGGACCCAAATCGAATCAAACCAATGGTGAGACCGTAGTAGACCAATAACAAAATCCATGTTAATCACTTCCTATTTCCACACGGCTAACTCAATCTCTTGAGATAACCCACTAGGCCTCAAGTGCTCCACCTTCACTTGTTGACAAACCATACAATTGGCCACAAAATTTTCCATATCTTGCTTCATGTTATTCCACCAATAGATCGCTTTCAAATCATGGTACATCTTTACCGAACAAGGATAAACAGTGTACCTCGACTCATGAGCCTCAACCAAGATCCTCTCTAGCATCCCATCAATATTAGGAACACACAACCTACCTTGTATCTCTAGCTACCATCATTACAAATCTTAAAAACCATCACTTTCTGCGGCGCACGTCACCCTTATTCCATATCAAGATGGGATCCAAAACTTGCTTCTCTTTTAACTAAGCACCAAGAGATGATTTCACTACCTTTTGCACTATCATACCTTTATCCTCAGAGTCTAAGAGATGAGCCTCAATATTAGGCAAATGTTGAATATCCTTTATTAATTCTTGCTTCTTCTTATCCATATGAGATAAGCTTCCCACAGATAACCTGCTAAGATCATCAACAACTATGTTGCTTTATATGGATGATAATGGAGACTCATGTCGTAGTCTTTGAGCAACTCAATCCACCTCCTATGCCTCAGATTCAACTCCTTCTGGGTAAACACATATTTTAAGCTCTTATAATATGAATAGATGTTAACATGAACCCTATACAAATAATAACGCCAAATCTTCAAAGCAAAGACCATAACCAATAATTCTAAGTCGTGCATCGAGTAATTCTTCTTATAAACTTTTAATTGTCTAGAAGCATAAGCAACAACCTTACCATGCTGCATCAACACACAACCCAGTCCTATATGGGATGCATCATAATAAACAACAAAGCCATCAATGCCCTCGGGCAAGGTCAAAACCAAAGCAGAATTCAATTTGTCTTCATCTTGTCAAAACTCCTTCGTAAGCATCGGATAATAGGAACTTCACTTTCTTCTGAATCAATTTAGTCAACGGAGTGGTAGCCGAAGAGAAGCTCTCTACAAACCTCTAATAATAAAGTGCCAAGCCCAAGCAACTCTGAATATCAGTTGGAGTCGTGGGTATCAACCACTTTTTAACTGCCTCAACATTCTGTGGATCCACCATGATCCCCTCACTAGACATAACATAAACTAAATAGGTTACAATATTCAATCAGAATTCACACTTAGAGAATTTAGCATACAATCACTGCTCTTTAAGGGTCTGAAACACTACACGGAGGTGATCAACATGATTCCCTCGCTTATAGAATAAACCAGGATGTCATTCATAAACACAATGACAAATAAGTTTAAAAACTAATGAAAAACACAGTCTATAAGATCCAAAAATACCACTGGGGCATTAGTCAACCCCAAAGACATGACATAGAACTCATAATGGTTATACTGGGTATGAAAAGCAGTCATAGAGATACCCCCCTCCCTAGTTTTCAACTGATTGTAACCTGATCGAAGATTAACCTTAAAGAAGTACTTAGAACCCTAAAGTTGGTCAAATAGGTCATCAATCCTAGGAAGAGGGTGTTTATTCTTCACTATCACCTTATTCAATTGGTGGTAGTCTATACATATTCAAAGGGAACCCATCCTTCTTATGCACAAAGAGAAAAGAAGCACCCCATGGGGAAATATTAGGATGAATAAAACCATTATCAAGGAGATCTTCCAACTGCTTATTAAGTTCTCAACTCCACCAGAGCCATTTTATAGGGAGAAATAGAGATAGAACGAGTGTCCAAAATAAGATTAATCGCAAATTTAATTTCCCTATTGGGGGGAAATACTTGGAAGATCATTAGGGAATAATTCGACAAACTAATAGAACAAAGGGAAAATTTTAATGAAGGACCCTCGAAACTAGAATCTTTAACATGCACTAAATGGTATAGGCACCCCTTTGGAGATTAACCTCCAGGCTCTAGGATACGAAATGAACCTCCTCTTAGGCACCAGGGAACTAACTTCCTACTCAATCATTGACTCATTTAAGAATTGGAAACTGACCCTTTGGGTTCGATAATCTAGAGAGGCATAACATGAATGGAGACAATCCATCCCCAGGATAACGTCAAAATCGACCATATCAAATTCTGTCAAGTCTAACAAGGTCTCCCTACCACAGATAGATATCACATAACCCCTATAAACTCTTTTAGCAACCACAGAATCACCCATCGAGGTAGATATAAAAAGTGGTCTGAAATACTCTTAAGACCAAAATCAAAATGAACAACCATATATGGGGTCAAATAATAAATAGTAGACCCCGAATCAAGTAGATAATACACATCACGAGAAAAGAGGTACAATGTACTAGTGACAACATCCGAAGATGCCTCAAATTTTTGGCGAGTAGAAAGAGCATAAAGGTAATTCTAAATAGTGCTAGAGCCAGAGGTAGACCCTTTGGTGTAGGAGATAAAGACGTGGCGATTGGAACCTTATTAGCCCATTAACAACCCTAACTGAGGGATAATCCTGCTGTATGTGGCCCAATTAGCCACACTGAAAGCACTTATTTTCTCCTTCTCAAAATCCGTATTGCACCTGCCCAAAGAGATAATAAAGGGGATAAGATGAGGCTGAGTGCGCTTCACTAGCTTGAGACTGGGCACCCTGTACCCTAGGACCATTACTGTTATGGAAACAGAGATCACCGAATGGCTTAGGATATAGAGAACTATCCGTATAATAAGAACCATAAATTCCCCAGGTTTTCTTCTTATACCATTGCTTGCCATCACCACCACTTTGCCTCTCTCAAATTTGCCTCTCTCAAATTTCTACCTAATTTTTATTCATATTCTCAACTTGTTGCATGTACACCACCAACCTAGAAATACCTATGTAAATTTTTGTTAAAGCGGCCTCTCACCAATTCATGGGATAAATCAGAAAAAAACTTTCTCATCTTCTCTCTCATGGAAGATACTAACTTAGGAGCATAATGAGATAGATGTTGAAACTTCAAGTCATACTCCTTAATAATCATTCTGCCCTACCTCAAATTCACAAACTCCTTAGTCTTTGCTTCCCTCAACTCCTTAGAAAAGAAATGGTCAAGGAAGGCACCAGAAAAATCAAACCCTTAAGGCTAATTCAACATCATCACCTCTCGATTGATCCCACTTCTCATACCACTGATATGCCATATCCTTTAACTAATATGCGACAAACTCCACACCTTTCGAGTCAGAAGCATATATTACTTAGAAAATCTTTTCCATTTTTTTAATAAACCCCTGAGGACCCTTCTTAATTTTAGAACTTATGAAAATTAGCCGTTTAATCCTCACGAACTAGCCGACTCTAGTGGACTTAGTAAAAGAAGAAACAAAACCCTCATGTTTAGACTGGTCAGATTGAGAGGTCACTAATTGAGTCAATGGATGAATAGAGCCTCAAAACTTAGCATTACAAATGTCTTCTTGGGGTGGTGGGGCATGATTATCATCAGCCAGAAGGGACCGAGAAGGATTGGTAGGGACTGGTGAAACTCCATATGGGCTAGTACAATAGGGAGCTGGATCCCTAAACTGGGTCTGAACTAAAGAAGTAGAATGAACTCCATCGACATTATCCTTAGACAGACAAAAGAGTTTCCATATGCATCAAATCTTTAGGGAGGCACAAATGGGTATTAGATGAGATTTAAGACCTTAGAATATATATTTTGAAATTAAAGTATAAGAAAAGGGAAACATTACTAAATGGTTGGTAGCCTCTCCCTTATAAGAGTGGTGCGCTACACACCCCTAAAAGAGACTCTACTTGACACAACTTTTTGGACACACAATGAAACCAAACCTAGGCTTTGATACCATTTTTGTTACGACCCAAACTAGGTCCTAGCCATGACGGCCATCCCAAGTCTGCTAAGGATCGAGATAATACCCTTTGCGTTAACATATAGAACACACACAAACATATGACATCGGGTGAGTTCCAAACATATAACAAGATATAGTAAATAGTGACTCAAAAGTCTATGAAAGTAAACAACCAAAATCATCTACATTAATCCACATAGCCTATATACCAACAAATAACCTATGTCGAGACATGTCCCCAACTCTTATAATGATAGTGAAAAGGATAATGTTAATGTTAAGTCTTTAATTCTAGCTCATAAAAGGAAACTAATCAAATGATCAAGTCTTCTAGGGAATGGAAGCTCACCACTTCACTACAAACAATCGATGAACTAAACTGATCCACCTAACACTACACAAAAAAAGTAGGATTGCCTATGGATCCTACATCACGTGGGGATACAGTGTCTGAAGATGGTTAGTGGGTTAAGCACTAGCATATAATTCAGGTGTAAGGGGTAAAATAATTCCATGATCAACAATTCAAAATTCATCAATAATCTAATACATGCGATCACATGCACACATACACACACATAGGGTGAAAGGCTTAGCATACACTTTAAAAGCATAAACCTAGACTATGTAGCATAACTGTCATGATATGACAGCCACAGGATTTATGGGTCCTACTTTCCCATAGATGAAAAGGCCCCAGTGTGTGTGGCCGCACAAACAAGAGAATATTACATATGCATATGTATTATGGGAGACTCAAACATCCCAATATATATAAAGAGTGACTTAAGAACCTAGTCATATAACAAGGGGGTCTCAAACCACTCGATTAATTACACCCCCGCGTCGACAATCATAATTTCTAGTAGTGGCCCCTCAGGACCTCCACTTTTATGGTATAGCTAAACAACCCTTATTAAAGCTCTATTAAAACATTTTGCACATATTCCCAATCATCAAGAAAGGAGTAATACATTAAGGCATTATCATATGGTATATTCATACTAACTGTATCTTGCAAGCACATGTCACTTTACCAAATTAATCAATTTTACAATGGGACACTAACCTAATTAGATAATAAAAATCAAAAGTTCCATGTAGGAAACAAATTATGTGGACAAGTGGGACTCTAAGAAAACTATTCAATGGGAATCCAAAGTACCAAGTAGGAACTAAATTATCAATCCAAGTGGCAATCTAACCCCTCGACCAATAGGACTCTGAAGTTTTTAATTCAAAATCAATTTATGTCCATCAAGCTCTCTTTTAAATTGAATTTAGGTTCCATTACTCTTTAATACTGTGTAAGGTAGAAAAATACTTTTCAATAAGCAAATTCTCATATTCTAGCCAATTTCACAAGATTTGGTTTAGGTTATTGTAAGCTTTAACTCATTAACTCATCAAACTTAGGGAAAACAACATTCCCTATTCAATTCGCATACCCATGCATCCAATTGGTTTCAAAACCACTATTTAAAATATAAATAATGCATATGTAAACATAAAATATCACATAAACAACAATCATTCAAAACCCTTAACCATATCCAAAAGACAACAACTTACACCATATGAGTAACCACTTAAGCACTCGATTTTAATAAAATAAGTTTTGGGGAAAGAGGTATATACCTGAAAGGATCACAATTTTTGGAGGAAATTTTCCCTTGGAAGCTCTAGACAACTACCTTTAAAAAACCCTGTAAGAAGAGAGAAGTTATTTTGGTTTGTTATAAATAGGAATGAGGTCCAAATAAAGTTTTAAAGTCATGGGCTAAGTTTAGAGAAAAAGGGAAATATCCAAAATTCCCTTAAGTTAAAAACTAAAAAATTATCGCTAGTGACTATGGGTCACTATACGACCCATAAGGACTCACTATGACTCGTAGGGTCCGAGTCATAATCAAGATAGAAACTTTTGGGTACACACTGGTCACCTTAGAATTGGCACCTTAAGACTTGTATAGAGTCATTATAACTCATTGAGTCTAGTTGTACTTAAGGCAGAACACTTTAGGTATCATACTGGTTTGGCTATCAAAAGGGGCTAATGACTCATAGGGAGTCTTTATTACTTGCTACACCAAGTCATCGCCAAGGTAGAAAATCAATAAAAATTCACTACATATGCTAGTATTTGGGTTATATGACCCGTCAAGTCACCCTACAACTCGTAGGGAGAGTTATAGTTAGGGAAATAAGTTCAAAACTCTAAAGTTTTTTTCTATTGCCAAAATTTAGGGTGTTACCCATTCATGGACTTAATGTTAGACTATCTTATAAGTAGAGGGTGGTATTGTTTTCTTAATGGTTATTCAGGGTATAATCAAATTTTTCTAATATGTTCTTATGGTACGTTCGTATTCAATAAGATGCCTTTCAGACATTGTAATACTCCCTCTACCTTTTAATATTGTATGATGTCTATATTTTTTGATTGGTAGAGGATACTATAAAGGTATTAATTGATGATTTCTTAATTGTGGATGACTACTTCAATGATTTTTTTGGCTCATTTAGCTAATACACTTTAGAGATATGAGAATACAACTTGGTTCTGAATTGGGAGAATTGTCACTTCATTATTAAAGAAGGGATAGTTATTGGGCACTAGATTTTGATGAAGGGAATAGAGGTTGACTGGGATAACTTTAGGTGATTTAAAAATTGCCTCTACCAATTTTTTTCAAAGGTATTTAAAGTTTCATGGGTCATGCAGGTTTCTATTGGTGGTTCATCAAGTACTTCTCTAAACTTGCAAATCTATTGCGCAAATTATTAAGGTTTCTATTGGTGGTTCATCAAGTACTTCTCTAAACTTGCAAATCTATTGCGCAAATTATTAGATAAATAGGTGAATCTTGTTTTTGATGATGCTTGTTTCAAGGCCCTTGAGTGCCTAAAAACTGGTAGATTTCTGCTCCTATCATTATGTCTTCAAATTCGACTTTTTCTTATAAGGTGATGTATGATGCCAATGGTATAGACCTAGAAGCTTTCCTAGGATAAAAACAAAAGAAAATACTTCATCCCATCTATTATGCCACTCAACCTCACATAAAAAATTATACGATTACTAAAAAGGAATTACTTATGGTGGTCCTATTTGATTAGGACCAAAGTCATTGTGCATAATGATCATGAAACTTTGAGGTACTTTATAGCAAAGAAAGATGTGAAGCCTAGGTTGATTTAGTGGGTAATATTTCTAGAAGAGTTTGACTTTGAGGTTAAGGATTGTAAAGGTACATAAAATCAAGTTGCAGACCATTTATACTACCTAAAAGAAGAGACGATCTTAAATTAGGGGTAAAGATTAAGATTGATGATACTTTTCTAGATGAGTGGATCTTGGAAGCATCACAAAACTTAATCCCTTCGTTTGCTAATTTTGCCAATTATTTGGCAAGTGATCTCATTCTACAAGACGTGTCATTTCAATAGAGAAAATAATTTATACATGAGGTCCGAAAGTTTTTTTGGGATAAGCTTACTTATTTAGGGTGTGTATGGATAGTTTAATTTGGAGGTGTATTCCTGAAGTTAAGATGATGAGCATTTTTAGGCCTTTCATTCATCTTTAGTTGGGGTTCATGTGATGACCCTCTTAGTTATTTTATATATTTCCATACACTTTTGCTATTTAGAGCTTTCCTTTAGCTGCCTCAAGTCATTTATGACTTGTTGGAACTGATAGTTTAATTACCAAGTAGTTCATTTATTTTGTAGAATCAATTCCCTCTTATGAAGCCTTTTTTGTGTTACATCCATTCAAGATTACTCGATCTACTAGGAGAAAACTTTAGTTAAACAACCTCATATGCTAATTCTAACAGTCCTAATAGCTCCAAAACATTGATTTTTGACTACTGGGATGGTTGTTGACTTTTGATCTATCTATCACATCCTTATGACTGTATATTGCTATTTAATTTTTAATTATTAATTTCTAACTTTTGAGCCTTTTTCCACTAAGTTAACCCATTGCATCTAGTCTAAGATATGGTTCAACTTACTACTTGTGGGATAGATTAGGTGCCATTATGACTCATAATTTGGGTCACAACAAATTGGTATCAGAGCCTAGGTTTAACCAATTTTGTTTGTACAAAAGAAAGTTTCTAGTAGAGTCTCATCGATCAGAATAATAACGTTCCTTTCTTATCTTTGATAGGCTATAAGACCTTTTTAGGAGTTCTTTATTTCTTTCACTCATTTCGTGCTAAGAGTCTGAGTTGGTTTCTAAGGCATTCCTTTGGTTTCACTCTTTTGCAAATAGCTAGGACACATGCTACTGCTACACAAGATATAGGTATCAAGATCGAGCCTAGGGATTCTATAACTATATGTGGATGACCTAGAGTTCATGGACGACCCAGGTGTCTGTTCCCATCTAATAGATAGGATATGGGGCCTTCGTAAGACCCTATTCCTACTCCTAAGCTAGAGATTCTTGTTCCCAACCAGCAGTAGGCTAAGGACCAGCCTAGGATTTACTAGAGTTTATTTTTTCTTCAGTGCTCAGAGATGTTTTGGTTTAGCTTTTGGGATTGGTTGGTGATGCACCGTTCGATGGTGCATAATTTATAAATCAGAGTGGTACTGAAGCGGGGGCTCAACCTGTAGCTATGGCTTTTAGAGTTGAGTCCCTCCTACATCAATAGTTTCTCAGCTAGTAGTCTCCCAACCAACTATGTTCGCCAAGAATTAGAAGATATTGGGTAGATTTTTGAAATTGACTCCGCCTATATTTTTTGGTGCAACAAGCAAGGATGCATATGATTTCTTGATTGTTTATGAGGATTGAGTCTATAATTTTGCCCTAGTTAAGACTTATGATGTGGATTACACTATTTTTCAATTGGACTTGGTATCTTGACATTGGTGGAGAGGTCATCTTGATTCTAAGCCAACCGAATCTCCCCCTTTGACATAGGCTAAGTTCTTTGAGATCTCTTAGAGAAGTATATGACTCACAGTCTTATAGATTGTTTGAGGGATTAATTCTCGAGGTTGGAGTAGGGCTCCATAAGTGTTGTAGAGTATGAGGCTTGACTTTATGAGTTGGCTAGCCATCTACTTCTATTCTGACTACTGAGTATGAGAGGGTTGATAAGTGGTAATTTTACCACTCATTTGCACTCAGCATCCATGCATATTACTATGTTTTGAATGAATAAATGAGACATAATTGTGATTGAATGTGCTAATATCCATATTTTGTAGGCACATAGTTGATAAGATAGAAAGATGTGTATTTGAGCTAAAAATGATCAAAAAAAAGCAAGAAAGTGCAGCTGAGGACCTGGAGCAGACATAGCCTTAGTTACTACGGTCATGGTTAATCAATAAGTTCAACCAACCATGGTTGCATAAGCTAATTGTGGTTGCAGTAGCCGCAATCGTGGTAGCCGCAGTTGCAGCCCAGCCTATGCTATCGTAGTATAGCAGAAAATTACAGCCCAAGGGTAGAAATATAAATTCATGTGGCTGATCCCAAATTTGACAAAAAGAAGATCAAACCCTATTATTTACATATTCCATCTTCCCTAATTTTTAGACATTGTTCTAGAGTTATAGCCTCCATTTTTGGAGAAGACAATATTGTATACATTTTAGGTGAAGAATACTTTGGAGTCACTTCCAAGTGAAGAATTAGTGAATCCCATTGAAGATTTGTTGGATCTTATAGTTTTAAGTAACATTCACTTAGATTTTCTCAAATCAAATCAATGGAGATTTTAGGTAAAATCTTTACTTATTTATCTTATGAGTAGCTAGTTTTTCCTCTTGGGATTATGCTAGAATAGGGTGCAATTGCATGTGGGTTGTGATTTACTTGTGCATATATTAATGTGTTTATAGATGGATTCTATTGTTGCTTGATTAAATTGGTTGGGATTTATGGGTGAAAAACCTAAATACTCAAATGGGTTTGTGGGTGAAAATCCCAAGCTCTTGAAAGCTCAATCTATCTTCAAAAGAAGAGTTTGGGTGAATATTAGGAACCAAAATCATCTTTGAAAGAGGGAAGTGGGAACCAGAGCAATAGTAGACGATTGTTGGTACATAAGAGTGATTGTGAAGTTAACTATTCCTTAGATATCGTCCTTGAAATAGGGATGCCTAATTGAGGTATTGGGTGTCTTTATTTGACACACTCATTAGGTACTCAAAAGAGTCAGTGAGTGAAATATTTGAGGCTATGTTGACAAACTAGCCCCAAGGACTTACAACCTAGCCTACCACATCATCATCAATTAGAACATGCACCAAATTTTCATGTCTCCATGCATATTTTGCCCCTAGGAAAGCATAATCCTAGGATCGGTGCCTAATTGTTTAGACCTAAGTATTTGTAGTCTCAATTTTGTACTTGAAAAAACCAAAAAGAATTATTAAGCATGATATATTTCAAAACCCCCATTTTTATCTTTTATACTATTGGTTTGAATTTAGCTAGTATCTATCATTCCAAACTAATTTTGTTGTCACTCACATAGTTCCTCGTGGATTCGACCCCGACTCAAAAGTTGGGTAAATATATTGATGACGATAGCCCTGTATTTAAAATTGACATACAAGTAGATCTTTATAAAAATGGCACTGTTGTTGGGGAATAATTTGGCGCATTGAGTTAATTTGGAATTCTAGCTTATTTTCTTGAATTCAAACTTGTATATATTTGTTCGTGATTTTGTTTTGTTTCTTGTGTTAGATAGATTTTTATTTTATTTTACTTTAATCTATGGCATCTTCTGACAAATATGATTTTGGTAGTTGGAAGTCCTATTGTGATGACCTATATCTATATTGTGATGGACCCCATTTTGGAAGAGATTATAAATATATCCCCCGGAGAGAGATAGAAGCACCATATCGATCCTATTGGAAGTATGATTGTTCTTTATGTGGTGGTCGAGATCGACATTGGAGTGGTTATAAAAATACCCCCTCCCCTTATTATGCTAATCATGTTTCTAGTTGTTCTAATGAGTTTTATAAGGAGAATTAAGAAGAGCAACATACCGGGTCTAATAGTTTTTTTGCAATGCTTCAAACTACTTTGTATTGGGTAACTACATCGGGGATAATGTGCATAATATACACCAATCTAATGAGGCATTCGGAAGGGAGATTGTCAAGATAAAGGAAGTAGGCAAGGAGACAAAACCTTGCAAATACAACTACCTTGACCATTTCCAAAGAGGAGGTATCCCAAGAAGAGAAACCAAGCTATAATGATGATCTTGGTAGCAAAGAATCCTCGGTGATTTCCAAGTCAACTGAACAACATATTGCTGAAGATACCAAACTAAAGAAAATGGTTCTAGAGTCTAAAGAAGAAGCCAAGTAAATCTCTTAGGATGACTCTAGCCCATTTTTGGGTAAAAGTGCTAATGAGGAATGATTCCAAAATTTAGGGATATACCTCATTCAAACCACTTTTCAACATTGTTCCTAGAGGATGTGATTAGAATCCATCCACCTAGACAAATGATGAATTGTAGGGAGAAGGAGTATAATTCCTATATTTTGGGATATGACCTTCCAAAAGAGCATATGGAACCCCCTTCATCAAAGGCCAATGAAGTCAACTTCTGATGTACAAATAGTGGCATATTGATGTGCTTACCTTTACCCAAGGAGAAAAATCACAAATTCAATGTGAAATTAGGTAAAAGGTTCAAGTCTTCAAAGTGGCGAGATAGAAGCATTATTGTCATGCCCTTTTCTCTATCTTATCTCACCTTGGAAGATTTGAATATCTGTTCCTTTACTGCTCAACTCATAGTGAGTGAAAGTTGGGACAGAGATTCAAATCTTCTAAGTGGAAACAAAAATGATAGTTGGAAGGATAGTTCACCACAAAAGATAGGAGTAAACCCATCAAGCCACGAAAAGTTGCCCATTTCTTTTTATTTATGCATGATAGAGTAGATTTTATTTCTGTATCTATTCATGCATAATCCATGAAAGGTGGTGCTAAGATGAGTGTTGATTGAAATTGAAAAAGAAAATGTGTGAAATTAGTATGATTGGATTGAACAGGGGAGTGTAGGAGACCTAATTCTTGATCTCAGTTATTGCGACCGTGGCTCGTGTCTCCGATATCATGGAGGTTGCAAGCCAGCAATTATGGAATTAGGACTGCAATTGTGATCGAATTAATTTAAATGACCATCCGATTGCCAATTTCCCACACACACCCATTCTCAATTTCTCTCAAATTTTCTCCATATTTTGGCATTGTGTATAGTATACAAATGTTCAATTCAATCCCTTGAATCCTCTAACTTGGTATGTTGTCTCAACTCCCTTAATTTTAATATAATGGTATGCTTAGAACTTGTAGTTTAGGGAAAGGCCTAAAATAGTGTTTTTAACATAAAATATATGCTTTTTTTTTTTTACGTATTGTGGTGATTAGCACCAATGGGGAAGTCTTGAGTACCCTGATTTAGGCATAAAATTGTTGAAATTAATATGTACACCATGTGTTTGATTTATTTCCACAATGAATTCCATGTTAAATCTTCAAGTTTGGGGCTATAACCACTCACTTTAGGTTTAAGTTCTCTGATTATGATGTTGATGTGCCTAGTGGGAACATAAATTTAGGGAAAAATCTTGTGTTTTGAGTGATGTGTAGATCTGTCGACCATGGTCTTAGGTACCGTGATCACAATCTCAATAACCTCAATCACAGTCATTGCTTTGAGATTGCCATACCTGAGGGCAGTCGTCTGTAGTAGTCAAAATTTTTGCACACCCATTTCTCACCCCATAGCCATCTGTAACACTACCACATAAGTTTATTTGATTAATCTAGCATGATTTTAATGTGATAATGCTAATGATGGTCTAAATTGTATTGGTTACATGTACTAAGCTGCAAAAATAGGAGATTTTGGCA